>NW_009931339.1:0-264 GCF_000696875.1 Nestor notabilis | reverse complement strand
GGTACTGGCGGCGGTCTCTTTTGTCGGGACCCACCCCTCCCAGCCGTGCTGTTTTACTTGATGTTGCTCCAACGCACCCGCAACTTCTGAATTGTGGGATCCAATCTCAGCGACGTGTTACCAAGTTCATTTGGAGCGACGCCTAAACTACCAACAAACCTTCACGTTAACATGTGCCGTCTACTTCTCGCCCTTTTCTGTACCGATCCTAAGAAACGAAATACCCTAACACCCACACAAGACATCCTCTTCCTTCTCCCCACT
>NW_009931338.1:85627-88702 GCF_000696875.1 Nestor notabilis | reverse complement strand
CGGGCAGGGCCTCCTCCCCGAGCCCCCGCCTCAGGCACAGCCTGTCCCCGCCTGCCGGGGGCTGCCTGTGAGGAGTGGTGCTCAGCTGAGGGCGGCCTGGAGTGAGGGGCACCGGACCGATCCCCCGCTTCAGGAGCAGCTTAGAAGCATAGAACTGTAGAATCAACCAGGTTGGAAAAGACCTTTAAGATCGTCAAGGCCAACCTTTACCCCAGCACTGCCAAGGCCAGCACTAAACCGTGTCACTGAGGGCCTCATCTACAGGGGTTGTGAACACTTCAGGGATGATGATTACACCCCTGCCCTGGGCAGCCTGTTCCGATGCCTGAGCACCTTTTTGGTGAAGAAATTGCTCCTAATACCCAACCTAAACCTTCCCTGGCGCAGCTTGAGGCCATTTCCTCTTGTCCTATCACTTGTTACTTGGGGAAAGAGGCCAGATGGGGATGACTTCCAGGGATGTTCTGCCCAGCTCCATACCTGATGCTACTACCACCACTCAGCACAGCCTCACGTCACTCATGGTACATGTGCTTTCTGGCCTTATTCAGGCTTCCTCATGGCTGTTCTGGGTATCTCAGCCCCAGTGTGCATCTGATTTCCCCAGAAAGGGGCTGATCTGCTTTCCCATTCCTGACAGCCTCCATGGGGTTTTATATATAACTCCTCATTTATTCTGCAGATGACTTCCAACCAGATGGAGACACAGATCTTCCAAAACCTGAAGCCTGTTTATTAGCCCTTTTGTATGACTTTACATTTTTGATACTGAGAAACAAATTTGGGATCCTCAACAAAAACGTGAAGTTGATTTTATTACACGGCTGCTATCTGGTAGCAACAGGGATGATGTCTGCTCTACAGTGATGAACGCACAGGCTGAATGTACCTTCCTGAAAGTAGTCTGGAAGCCATCACAGCTTGATGGAGAACTAATCAGCAGTTCATGATACAAATCTGCAGCTGGCTTTATTATGGGATGGGAATCGCACTCTTCCTCCTCCTGCAAATCCTTTGGAGAGAAAGGAGAAAACCCGGAATAGAGGTGGCCATTGTGAGCCAGTGCACATAGGAGGAAGGCCTTGACCTCTATCACCGTGTGTAATGAAGCCTGCGGACCAGTTTGGTTATCTTGGTGTGTCTTTATACATCTGCTGATCTTCATGAAATGATAGACACTTCGGGTTTGAGTAACAGTTACAATACACTGCCCCAGTCTTTCCTTACACCACATTTTTCCTGATCCAAAAATAGTTTTCAAGGCCACGTTAAAAGCTATTTTAAGTGGTATGTTTTGTGCTGAGGTGCCAGTTTGTCTCCTCCAGTGACAGGGAAAATCTCTTTTCTCAAAATGACTACAAATCCCCATGGAATGGCAGGCACCCAGAGGACAATTACATGCAGCTTTTGTCTGCTCGCCCACCAAGGGTAAACACATGTCTCATTTGTCTTGACTGGTTTGATAAAATGAGCCAGACTGTCAAACAACATTGAAGGAACGTGTTCAGTCCACTCACTCTTAACTTGAAGAGAAGCTGAGATTCTTGTGACTGGGATGCTACTCATTCAGAGAAAAGCAGCATTTCTATATTTGACTTCCTTCTAATTTTAATGAGGCGTTCTAGATGAAGGGTACTGGTTAAGATACTGCCCATAAGGCACTGCAGAAGGCTTCAACCTGAGCACAAGTTAGGAGTAAACACTTTGGAGACAAATCTGTGTGTGTACTTTGAAGCGCTCCTCTCCCTGTGACTTAGGCATCTGTATGACACTGCCCTTGAGGAATATCAGAAGAAGGAGTTGCTCTACAGTGCCCAGTCTCTGTTTTTCTCTCTATCTTCCCCTAATCCTATTTCCACCATCTCCTGCCTTGTAGGTAGCAAAGCTGCGGCCACTTTCCCCTTGCATCTTGTGCTCCCAGTGATGCCCGGGAGAGCTGGTGGTGCTGTAGGCAGGTCCCTCAGTGAGACATTTTCACTGGCTGTGGTCTGCAGCCGGCCAGCAGAGCACCACAGAGCACCCTCTGTGATGGTGCAGGTGAAAAGAGAGCTGAGACAGGGCACTGCGCCCTCCCTCCCAAACTGACCTGTGGGTGCTGCTGCCATGCTCTATGCTGATGTTTGCTTTCTGTCCTTACTGCCGGGATATTTCTTCTTATTATTTCTCTAGCTCTTTCCCTTTCCCCTTAAAAAAAAGATTAATGAATTAATCTTCACAGCATGCTTGTGGGATAGGTATTATCTCACTTAACAGATGGGATATGAAGCATTCCTGAAGTCACAAAAAAAGCTTTTGAGCTGGGACTACAATCTTAATCCGTTGATTTCCTTTCACACAACCCAGCTGCCTTTTAGGTATTTGTGTGTGACATCTGAGACACACTAAACAGACAGTTGACTCCTCTGTTAACCCTACCACTGCTGCACAGCGCCCTTGCCAAAGGCTCCTACGTGCCATGATTTTATGGGCGAGTTTGGAGAGCGCTCACCAGTGCTTTGTCTTTGACAGCTCAGTGAGAGGCAACTAAAAGAAACATTATCCTTCCAGAGAGTTCTCAGAAGCTGGTATGAAGAATATATCTTTCTGAACAGATTCATATCATTTTAGAGTAAAAATGTGGGGGTTCCCCCTTCCTGAAGGATACCACACCCTCTGAAGAGATTCCTTGAAGGAACATGTGCTGGTGCTCCCACTGGGCTGGAGATCAGGTGGCATCAGGATACTAGCTGTGAAATGTCTATGCAAGTACCAAGAGCTGGGTCCCACAACAAGCTCGAATGGAGCAGAGGCAGTGACTCATGCAGGTTCTAAGGCACAGGCATGAATACGAGGTACAACCTCAGCTATTAGTCTTTGACCTGAAGGCATAGAAATCATTAGAAGGCAGTTCAGAGCAAGTCCCTCCTTTCCACTACCACAACTGAGAACGGTTTCTTGCTGCTGCCACCATCTACACACAGTGTCTCATCCTGCTGACCAGCTCCCTCTTGCCCTCACAGCCTCCTGCAGCTTTGCCCCTCTCCTTCCCAATGGATTTGGTCTCTGCTAAGCAGGTCAGGGGAGGTTTAGTGGCTT
>NW_009931338.1:80983-85584 GCF_000696875.1 Nestor notabilis | reverse complement strand
GCTCTTCCTCCCAACAGCAGTACTCCCACAGGTAATGAAGTGCTGCCAAGGTAAAGTTTCAGCCTGTACTTTGGTCCTGGTTTCGCAGGAAGTGGCGATGGAGCTTTCCGTAGCAACGAGCGTGAGTAAATGTTTCTCCTTGCTTGTCTCAGGCCAGCTCTTTGCTGTGAAGTTTTATGAACAGGAGCTGCCTTTCCTTGTCACCGATTAGCACACAGCCAAAAATACATAACCTATGTCAATAAAATCCAAAGACTTTGTCACCTGACTTACACAGACTGCCGGAAGGATGCCAGTCCCCAGGCGGTGGCAGGAGGCCAATATCGACCTGTCACTCTGATGCAGGGGTGCTGGCACCAGTCTGCCAGTCAGTGGGTCAACACCCACAGTGCACCCGGTCTTTTCCCAGTGCCACCTCTTGCAACGAGAGCACTTGGCTTCCACAAACACCACTGAGCACCTCGGTGCTCCGGCAAAGCAGCAGTGTCAACAGCTGGGAATCAAACAGAGAGCTCAGAGCAAAACTTTCCTGATTCATTCTCCTGCTGGCTTCAAACATCGCTGCAGCACATTTATCATTGCTAAATGCTGCTTCATCCGTGGTTCTGTGGGGTGTACAAAAGTTGTGCCGTTTCAGGTATACCGATGCTGCTAAAGCAGCACAACACCTGCAGTGCAGATGCAGTTATCTGCATATATGCAGTTAGCATAAAAATGCCGTCTGCCTGCACTGCTTTATGCCTGGAAGGATGGGGAATAATATGAAATTCTAATATGAATGGGCCTCCCACTATATCCCCAAAAGGTATAATAGGAAACGGTGAAGAACATATCTGGGAAACAAAAGGACTTCTGCTTTCCTGTTCAGAGAATGGGGCAGACCGGTTCAAGGTAATCAGTGTGAGTCTTCGAGCTACAGCAGGGAGTGCATAGGGTTGCAGACCAGAAGAAAATAACATATTGGTTCTCCTCCTTCCTTCTGGGTGCCAGAGATCAAGAAGCAGGGGAATACCTGAGATTCATTCCCCTTGTCTGCCTATCGTCAGTGAATCAAAGGTTGTTGGGGGCTGGAGTCTATGTCAACAGGCCAGCAGTGACGGTTGTCGATGCAGTCGTCCGGTAGCCTTGCTGGAGGCACAGCCCATGCATAAATGCATCCCTGGCTGTGTCTCTGAAGTTCCTCAGGGCTGTGCCACCCTCTCGTCTTTCAGACACAAGTCTGTAGCACGGCCATGACATTATTATTCAGCCTACATGGGCACACAGACAAACAGACGGTGCAAATCATTACTTGCAACTGCTTGTTTCCAAATAGGCCGTAGGCTGCACAGCTTGAGAAGGGCAAATGCCCTGCCGGAGGCAGCGTTCATTGCTGGTGTACTAGGCAGACAGAGGGAAGGACAAAGCAAAACACCCACTGTGGTGTCTGGGCACATCACAGGAACAGAGAGGTCGCTGTCATGTAACTCCTGTTCATTTCCGTGAAGCACCCTGTTTCTTAGAGCCCCTTAGCTACAACTCAATTTACTACATGGCTGATCTATGGAGTCAAGGCTGGTTCTTCCTCCCTAATCGGTTTATTGAAAAGGATCTGAATGTCATCGTTATACACAAAATGCCAGACTGAGATGGTCCTTAGCACGACTCAACCAGTAAGAGGAGCCATCTCTCAGGGCAGAGAATAGCTTGCAGATATTTTCTACAGCAATCCCTGTATCACCTTTCAGTTCTGCGACTGATGCAGGGATAAAGAAAGGGTGTGAGGCTGAAGCCGGCCCACACCCTGATGTTTCCCAGCTGTTCAAGCCTTCCCTCGAGACGGCTGCCATCTGTGCAAATTACAACAGCATGAATTATGCCTCGGGATCCAAGCCACAGGAGTGTTTCCAGGATTGCTCCAGCTTTCCGCTATTCCAAACATTTTGCAGGTCCCTCCTCTTCTGCTGCTAAAGCTTTAAGCTCTTTGTGTTCTCTGCGCTCGCAGAGTTTTCCAGTTCCATTCCTTGTATTTTCCTCAGTCTCAACTTTCAACTGAAACTTCCACGTGTCCAGTCGCACTCACTCAACTTTCCAGATCCCAACACATACATTATAGATGACTCCACCTGCTGGCTATTCAGTAGTCCAGCACTCCTATCAGAGGGACCGTACTTATGTAAATATGATCCAAAAATCGTGCCCTTAGATTGTGTGTTTGCCACAAAACTTTGTTTTCCTTTGCACAGAGGTGTTATGTGAGTTTATAACATTGAAGCAATAGGCACTTCCAATCTGCTTTTACCCTTTTACAGTGCTATTTGTTGCTGACACAGCACACATTTCAAATCAGATTTGAAAACATACTTTTTTTTTAATGTGATTTCTCCTCTCTAGAAATATTTACTGCCTCTTCGGCTTCTGACCCAAATTAGAAACTGGCAGTAAAGCACAATAAATACTCTACATACGAGCCAAGAGGTTATTTTCGAGTTAAGCAAACCCCAGTTTGTAAAGAATATCCCCCCGTACGTGCTACATCTGCGTAAATACTTAGAGCTCACATAAAAACCTGATGCAGGCACAAACATGGAACCAGCTGGGTCAAGAGAACTGACTTTGCGAGAGCGCAAAGAAATCATTGTCTTGTGATTCAGTGTGACATTTAAGCATTCAGTTAACTTTAAGCATGTGAAATATCATTGCAATCAATGAAGTTAGTGACATGCTTCTGGATGAGGCTGGTCTGAATCAGGGCTGTGCCTTGCGTGCGTGGCCAGAGCGCGTGTGCAAGCTGCAGGCAGGGGAAGCTGCCTACATCTGTCTCAGAACACGTCCGTCTCTTTTATCTCCAAGAAAATGAAATTATTTCAAATGCAATTTGTGGCCCCCACTGAAAAAATAAAAAGGCCAACCCTCTCTCCCAGGATCATCCAAAATCCAGACACACATAATCTACTGCAGGAAATATAAATGCCTAATGCAATTTTATAGGCGACTGGAGGGTGCCAAGTTTGCTAGCCCACACAATAGGTTGCAGATTTCTGTGTGGAAAGGGAAAAAAGCAGGGGGGAGGGATGGACTTCAGCTCTTCTCGGTGCTCCTCAAACCTTGGGAACTTCAGCTGTGGCTGCTGGCAAGAAGGGGCCACTAATCCCGCAGCCTGTAGCGATCAGAAACACAGCCATATTTAGTCATGTTTTCCAGCCCCTTCTCCTATTCCTGCCTGCTCAACAGCCGTTTGGAAGGCGAGCAGGGCTACAAATTCAAACCAAACCAGAACGTTACCAGCCCATGCAGAATTCAGGCGGGGATATCCATGGCTATGCGAAGCTGATGATAAAACCATGGTGGAAATCCCTGCCTGGGTGACACTGGAGCTGGCTGGGGACACCAGCCCTGCGCCATACGGTCTGGCTGACCCAGAAATTGGCTGTATGACTCAGGATTACCACCACCGTGCTGGCCCTACTCCCTCCGGAGGCTTGCCTCTGACTTTATTAATACCGCTTTTCTTCACACAAGTTGCACTCAGGTGGAGTTGAGGTGGTTTGAGTAATGTGGGTTAAATATGGAACGGGGAAATTGCCACAGTCTCCCAAGTATGTGCTATAAATTCAGGCAATTTAGGGCGGAGGAGAAAGCTGGAAGCAATCTGAGCCTATTCTTCAGCAGTGGGAATGCACAGGTAGGGCACCTAAATAAATGTAATCGTGGTAACCAGGCTGTAACCATATCATTCTAGAGGAATCACTTCAGTTTTAGCTCCCAGATTCACTTACACTGATTTTAAAGACACAGCATCTTTTTCTCCCCTCGATTCGCATTCTCCAGCCATCGGCCTGTTAGCACGCCTCAGCTGTACATCTCTTATCTTAATACACTTACCACATAGACTTTGTATTTGACCTCAACACTGAGTTTCCTCAGTTTGGAGTACGTATTTAGAGGTTAATTGCCATATTCACGTGATGGACTTTAGCCTGGATCCACACTCTGCTTAATGCAAACTTCCGTACACGTGTCTGTTTACACCTATTATAAACCTACATATACATGCGTGCGTACACACAAACACCCACATGCACACATGTACACGGAAGGGTTTAAGAAAGCCTCAGCACTGCTCTTTTCTGCTCCTTCACGGTCTGCTTCATGCACACAGGCTGCTCGCCCCTCGCTGGTGCCTCTCCCAGGGCCCTGATCTCCCTCAGCTGCACATCCCACCTGGAAGAGAATGCCCAGCCCTCCCACCCCATGCGTGGTGCCCAGTGCTGAATCCCAAGGGTGTCCCTGGGCTCCTGCTCTTAGATGGTCACTGGGGATTTGGGGGCACATCCATGACTTGCACCCTCCTGTGCAGCTGCAGCTCCCTGCTGGCCCGGACTGATGGGATCCCAAGACTGGATGTGTGGGGTTTTTTGGGGGGTGGGGGGTCTGCTCCCACAGCGATTTCTTCACCGGCATCCCTGCGCCTGCTCCAGTGGGCCGGCCACTTGGAGGCTGCTTTCCCCCCTGCTCCCCTCAGCCCTCTGTTTTTGTCGTTTTTCTTTTCCTGCCCTTTCCTGCAGCAGGAACCTTCCCTTGGGAGCCATTAGTAGGGGAAGGGAGATGAGGAGCAAAAA
>NW_009931338.1:79966-80939 GCF_000696875.1 Nestor notabilis | reverse complement strand
GGTTCAGATCATGAACAGGCACGAACTCACCCTTCCACTGCCGAATCCTCCTTGAAAGCTCCAGAGCTACTGGGAGCGTGACCTGCATCTGCTCAGCCCTCTTCTTTCCCAGCACCCACCAAGGTCACTGCAGCATACCCAAAATCCCTGCTTGCGCTGCCCATGGCCATCATGTGTCACTAAGCTCAGAGCCCTGCTAGCACAGACATCATCCCAGGTAATCCCTTTCATAAATTGCTCGAGCTCCAACTAAAACCACTGTTGAAGCTGTTTCAGCTCCTGTACTTCCGCAGGGCAGCTGCGTTAGCATTAGCTTATAGGAAACTCTCCGTTTAATACAAAGCTATTACCAAGCTGTTACGTGGTTTTGAAGAAGATCACCTCATGCTACCAGCTCTGTGCTGTGGTGAAATACAAGCTTAGGTGTCATGGCACTGAACCAGTACAGAAACAGGCCAAAAAAAGTTATCGGCTGAAATAGAATCATAGAATCAAACAGGTTGGAAAAGACCTTTAACTGTCTGCCAGCAATGTACTTTTCCTACACACTTCCCCCCTCCCTAATCTTTCTGTACAGGAGCAGGAATCATAGAATCATAGAATCAAACAGGTTGGAAAAGACCTTTAAGATCATCAAGTCCAACCACTACCCCAGCACTGCCAAGGACACCACTAAATCATGTCACTGAGGGCCTCATGGTTTTTGAACACTCCCAAGGACGGTGATTCCCCATTCCCCAGGCAGCCTGTTCCAATGCCTGAGCACCTCTCTGTGAAGAAATTGTTCCCAATATCCAGTCTAAACCTTCCCTGGTGCAGCTTGAGGCCATTTTCTCTTGTCCTGTCAATTGTTACTTGGGAGAAGAGACCGACCCCACCTCACTCCATCCTCCTTTCAGGTAGTTGTAGAGAGCAATAAGGTCCCTCTGAGCCTTTTCTTCTGCAGACTTAACACCCCCAGTTCCCCATCACA
>NW_009931338.1:70964-79676 GCF_000696875.1 Nestor notabilis | reverse complement strand
GGGGTGGGTTATGGCCCAGCCGCAGCACCTGGCCCTGAGCCTTGTTGACCCTCATCCCATTGGCCTATTGATCCAGCCTGTTCAGATCCCTCTACAGAGCCTTCCTCTCCTCCAGCAGATCAACACTCCCACCCAACTTGGTGTCATCTGCAAACTTACTGAAGGTGCACTTGATCCCCTCCTCCAGATGATCAGTGAAGATACTAAACAACACTGGCCCTAACACCGAGCCCTGAGGGACACCACTAGTGACTGGTCACCAACTAGATGTGACACCATTTATCACCATTCTTTGGGCTTGGCCGTCCAGCCCGTTCTTTACCCAGCAAAGAACACACTTATCCAGGCCATAAACTTCCCCCCTGTGCTTTCGCACTCAGGCTGCTGAGCAGCCTGGGATCCGTGCCCCTCAGAAACAAGCCCCTGCTGCAGCGTGCAGCTGGCAATCACATTTCATCCCAGCGCAGACAAATTCCTTCTGCACTTCCTCCGTGCCGCCGAGCGCAGCACGCCCGCCCGGGAGAGCGGGTTGTAATCAAGCTCAGCAGGGCTCATAATCAACACAGGTAAGTACACATCACGTCTTGCTGTGCCTCGGAAATAAATAAAGCAAATTCTTTTGGCTTGCTGTATCGCTGATAATTCCTCCACTTCCTCCAGCTTTCGACCCACGAGAAGTTTCTTCACCTGAAACCGTTCTTCATGGATTTGCTGAGACACTTCATATTTAAGTGCATCCCAGTCCATCAGTCACAGCCGGTATTCAACAGCCATAACTTCCACATCATCCCCTAAGGCTGTCAGTCAGCAGTAGGACCCCGCCAGCTCCACGTCTCCCCAAGTTTTGCCTGACAGCATCTGCATAAGCCAATGCCAAGGCACAGACATGGGTGTGAACATTCGCTAAAGGCATGTTTTGTATCTTCACCACTGGCCTCTCTCCCATCAGTGTCTGTCTGCTTTTTTCTTCTGAAGAGGACAGAAGCTCCCATTGCAGAGCAGAAATTGCCACAAGCACTCCTTGTTCATGTTGTGCTGTGACTGGCTCTGGCATCAAAGCACTCGCTGGGTAGGTCAGAGGAGAGAGAAGAGGAGAAAAAAAAAGATAAGAGAAAATACAGTAAATATTTTATGTATTCACCACAAAGCAAAATGAGAAAGCAGCAGCATCAAAACCACATCAGAGCAATCATTATCCTGGTGCAGCAGCAGCCCAGATTAGCAAAAAGGTCCACGCCAGTTGCAGCCAGGCAGGAGAAAAGGCAGCACGAGAAAGCTAAGCAGGTAAAGGGAACAAATTATGTCAGAGCAAAATGTTCCTGTCTGTGCAGCCCATCGCTGCTGCCTGGTTTGCTCTCTTCTGGAGACTTAAACATGATGGGTCCCCCCTTCCAGCCATGAGAGGTCTGGTAGGTCTGGGAACGGTGTGGCTGTGATCATCCCTGGTGAAGGTACTGGGGTGGATACAGTCAAGTCTTTACCCCCAGCCTAAACAGAGCTTAAGCACTTCATTTTTAGTAGTGGTAGGGGGATTAATGGTAGGGGTGCTCAGGCATCGGAACAGGCTGCCCAGGGAATGGTGGAATCACCGTCCCTGGAAGTATTCACAAACCACATAGTTGAGGCCCTCAGTGACATGGGTTAGTGCTGGACGTGGCAGCCCTGGGGTAATGGTTGGACTTGATGATCCTGAATAGCTTTTCCAACCTGGTTGATTCCATGATCACCTGCCTGCATAGAGGCGGGGGCCCTGTTGAGCAGGCAGGAGGGCTGCTGGGAGGAAATGGGGTGCAGGAGGGAGCAGTGGGCTCTTCTAGGTGGCCCCATGGTGGGTGAACGTCCCACCAGCCCTCCAGAATTGGCAGGAAGCGCTCTCTGCCTTGGTTGGATGTGGCTGCTGGAAGCTCAACTTGAGCCAAGACAAAGCGCATGAGCAGGGCACAAACACAGCCCATGGGACTGTCGGTGCTGGGAGGGACCTGGCAGGCACCCGGCCGCATGGCAGAGCTCAGCCCCACGCTCTGCCTGCTGCAGGGGATACGGGCAGCATGGCTGAAGCTGCATCGAACCCTTTGCAGTGCATATGCCTGACCCTGCAGAGCCAGGCAGGAGGTCTCCCTGCCCCTGAGACACTGCACCTGGGAAGCCGGTCCACAGCCAAGAGGTGCCCCGTGGGCTCCTCTGCAGCACAGCCATGGCTGGGAGGAGAGCAACGGCCTTTCCAGCCCTGGCTCTTACGACCACCATGGTGTCTGCTACAGGGTGTTTCCTTCCTCCACCCCAGCGGTCAGGAAAGGCTTTGTTCCGTGGGGGAAGCCAGAGTCGGCTGCCTGCAGCTTGCCCATGGAGAAATGGATCTGGCAAGCCTCCCGCCAGCATCCCCCAGCCGCCTCCCAACTTCAGGGCATCTCCTCTGCCTGCAAATATGGATTATTTTTCCTAAGACATGAAGGAGCCCAGCTCACGCTTTTCGTTTGGTGTGAATATCCCGTGACAGTTTATTTTAGTCATCTTGCTGCTTTTAATAGTTCATGGCAGTGTCATGAGGCATCTTCTGCTAGGTGAGCTGTAGGTGCTGCAGCCCTATAGGGAGCAGGCATTCCGCAGCACTGTGCACAGACATCCCAGGGGGAGGCTGAGGGAAGAGTCTGGGGCACTGCTCAGTCACATCTTAGACAGCAGGGCAGGGAATGACTTCTTTGGCCACTCAAGGGACCAAGACCTTGAAAGCTTGCTTTGGAGAGAGGCTATTCCCAGATGATCCTGCACGATAATCCTGGATGCAGCTCCACCGGTGCTGTGCCCCGTGTCCGTGCAGTGGGTACTCACCTCCTCTCGCCATCACATACCTCTTGGGTCTCAGGTTATGAGAGAGGAGCCACAGAGAAGCTGCAATCCAGTCTCCCTCCATGATTTTCTGCCTAACCCTTGCTCATCCACTGCCCAAAGCAAACAAGTCAGGTCCCTTCATGGGAACGTGGTGCCAGGCTGTGCTCATCCTCAATGCTACGTAAGGACCGCGGGCTATGCCCTGCAAGGGGAGGACCAGCCCTGCAGGCCACGCTGCACATGGCACCACATCCTTGGCCACCAGAGCACCTTGGTGAAGGAGAGGGGCTGTGGGGCAGATAAATGCCCTTCGGCTGCACAGCGAGTAAACATGGGCAGGACAAACCCGGCACCTCTCCTCGTGTGGGATCCTGGCGCGGCTCCTCAGCTCTAGGTCCTCGCTGGAGCATAAGCCGTGTCCTCGAAGTCGCCTCCCAGGTGAGTGAGAAATGGTGAGCCAGGCCACAAGCAAAAGCTGATCAAGGGCTTTACCCACGCTCTACCCACAAGGACACATCGGGGTGAGGCAGCTGGGTGCCTCGTGCTTCCGAAAACGATGAGCTGGCTCCCTGCAAGCTGTGGGACGCGCAGTTCCACC
The DNA here is from genome assembly GCF_000696875.1 of Nestor notabilis. NCBI lineage: Eukaryota > Metazoa > Chordata > Aves > Psittaciformes > Psittacidae > Nestor > Nestor notabilis. Next base: position 76,249 of record NW_009931338.1, on the reverse strand, counting down.
GACAGCGGGAAGGACCAAAAGCCTGCACAGCAAAATTGACGCTACCTCGTTCAAACCCGCTTTGGCTGTGCCCACACCTCTGCTGCAGAGCCTGCTGCAGTTCCCAACACCATCATCAGCACTTCTAACGCAAGCAGAGCGCCTTGCCTGGCACTGGAGCGGGTCTCCCCTCCAGAGGAGAGCTCCTCACCCCTGCACCGGCTGCAGGGGAGGCTTTGGGAGGCAGAAACAGGGTCTGACAGAGCCAGCTCCAGCCCAAGATGAATTTGTCAGTGTGGGCACGGCGCACGCAGCCCCCATGCCCCTCTCAGCAGGGGGAAGTGCTGAGAAGGAAATGAAACAAGCTTTCGACACATGCCCGCTGGCCATGGGGAGGCTGCAGCCATCCAGCAACCCGCAGGGACAGGGAGTTTTGCCAAGGGTCCTCTCAAGCCCCAGGGACAGCGCAGGATTGAGAAGGGCTCTGGGAGGGAAGAGCCTGGGCCAGGAGGAAGGATACTTCCCTTGTTGCTGCACTGGGAGTGCTCAGTGCCAGGAGTTTGGGGGAGGAAAAGTGAAAGGTGGGCTCAGCTCTGGTGTGATGCTGTTTCTTTATAAGGCAACGCAGGGAAATGTTTCCCTGGATACAGTGAGAATGAAGAGCAGGAAGCAAGTTTCCTTGATCACATCTCCAAGGGGTTGAGGTTTTCCCCTCTTTTTTTCCTTCTTTAAGCATCACTTCACCCATAGAGCCGGTGTGGGCTGCCCTGTGGCACCAGTGGTCAGTGCTGCATCCCGCTGACCACCACCAGTGCCTCCACCAGCGTTTTGTCTCCAGTGAAGCTTTTTCTGGCCACAGAGCCCCACTTCAGCCTTGGCCTTACCCGAGGTCAGGGATTTGAGTGGTGGCTCCTCCTGTAAAAACGAGCCCAGGGAAGCAATGCGTTTGTGCTGAGCGATGCACTCTGCCATAACAGCCCCTTCCGTGAGCTTCTGCACAATTTCCATCAAAAGTCAATTAAGGCTGTAGTAGCTGAAGCCACCCACAGTATCACTGCAGATTAATTAGCAGCATGCAACCACATTATGAGCAACACGGCGTTGCGAGGCCAGCCACTCCACCACCGTCAGTTCTCCATTTCCTCCTTTCTCCTTCCTGAGGGCCGGGATGCTGAGCAGGAGTGAAACCTCTGGGGCAAACCCCTCCTGTCCCGCGCGCTTCTACAGCCTGCCCCCAATGCTCCTCATGCACAACCAAGTCGTACCCAGCCCGAAGTGACTGTACTTCTACCTAATCAACTCCTAAATGCTTTCTCTGCACATTTCCCCTGAATTGGAAGCACCACAGGCCAGTCCTCCCCAGCCAGGGTGAGTGAGCTGGCTAGAGAGGGAGCTCCAGCACCTCTCACATGCCAGACCATCATCGCTAGAGGCATTTCCTTTTCCTCTTGCCTCACTGCTGCTCAGCTGTGTGTTTTGCTCAGCCACGCCAGCTCAAAGTGGTAGCGAGGATGGGAGTCACAAATTTAGGACTGGGTTTGTTGGGGTTTTTTTCTCCTTTTCCTTCTGCTTTCGCTCCTACTGGTGAAGCGCCAGGGGAAGGGGAAATGAGGCCCATAGAGAGAGCAAAATTATCTACTGGCATTAGCTATCTGTCCTGGAACTGGGAACACCATCTTCCAGCTGTGCTTGGAGACACGGTTCAGAAGGACGTGCCCCCAGCAAAGTTCAGATCCAGGCTCTTCAGGGAAGGCAAAGCAGCTGGGATCTCGCACGTAGGGCTGCGACGAAGCCTCTCTGGAACAGGCTGAGCAGTTCTCAGGAGTGGGTTTCCAGATGAGCCACATCACCGGCCAGGACGCGGCACCCTCACCAGCCCCAGAGCTTCCTCTCACACCAACCGCCATGAACCAGGCTGTGCACCCACTTGGATGGATGCTCCCAGACGGCACAGAGCAGTGACTAAAGGCTTTAAGTGCCCCGGGACCTGTTGCTTGCTGATCTCCAGTTGGGCTGCAGCAGCTGCATTTTAGCGTCAGACCACTCAAACCACTGCTCTGAGGCCTCCCTCACCCTCCAGAGGTGCAGTTTGTCACTACAGCTCCCATCCTCCCATGCCTGTCACTGAAGCATCCCAGCTCTGCAGCCGTTTAATCTGCAGCCTCAGCTTTGACAAAGTGATTCTCCGTTTACACTAAGTGGTACTTGAGACAACTTTGGCAGGAAATGGAAGAGGGCTAAATCCTAACCCTGGCAGGTCAGTGCTGCTGCACCCAGGCTCTAATGGCCACCACCTTCATTCTGCCCTGAGGGACGCTGTGGCAGGAACAAGCAGCTCTCTGGGGAGGAAGGTTCTTTGCAGCAGGACCAGATGCTGCAGGTCCAGTGATTTACCTTCATCCCCCCGAGGCTGACAGGGCTGTTGGCTCTGCCCCTCAGTTCTGCCGCTACAACAACCTACAAGGGCCACGCTGGAACCTGCATCAATTACTGGTGGTTTTTAGCCAAGTTGATTATATTGAATGATCTGGTTTATGGATCCTTTGTGCCAGCACATCGGTCTGGGGCAGGGACAGGAGTGTTTGGAGTTAACTTTGGCACTATCCCTTCCATCTTCTGAAACTATAAGTGTGTGCCCTCTCATTCAGACCCTTCCAATGCCTGCCAGGATCAGCCCTGAGGTTGGATGCTACGGGCCACAAACAGGACTCCGGCACCAACTTCCAGGAACAAGTCTCTTGTAAGGCCCTTGGATCAGGTCCCAGTCCAATTTCTGTTCTACTCCTTATTGTTACAGCATTTTTGACCACTCACCTGCTCAGACCATCCGCAGAACCTCAAGAAAACCCACGTGTGGCACTGAGCAGCTCTGGAGAGCCACAGGAGGGTGACTGACCTGGAGCCATGAGAACTTGCTAGCTCAAGGTTGCACTCTGCAAAGTGGAAAATGTGTGAGAAGCCAATTTTGGCCTTTCCTCCTGGAAGCACAAAGAGGTGCAAACTTGAAGGGAAGTACTGTGCTACTGGAAAAAAAGATGAACCTCTTTCCACCTTGCACAGGACAGAGCAGCATCCGAGCAGAACCTGGCTCATGAGCAACAACACAAAGGACACAAAAAGCAGCCTGAGCTTCAGAGGGTCAGCATGCCACCAGCACACTGGTGTTAGGGCAGTTCCGCCCTGTACCACAGCAGTGCCCGGCCAGCTGGTGTTCCTGAAGATGATCCTATGGCAAGAAAGCAGCTCTATCATCATCTAGAAGGCTGTTCATAGAGATTCCCTTTGTGTTGCTGCAGAACACCATGGGAAAAGATTGAGGCATCTGAACCAGTAAACCCCGAGAAGAACGTAACTCCAGTCCTGTTTGCAACGGTGTAGACTGAAGCCACCAGCATGGCAGTGCCTGTGACCCACGTGCTATGGGTGCACCTCCATCCTCTGACCCATTAGCCCCTTACAAGCTGCAGCCTGTGTAACACACCACCAGGCCTTGCTCGTGTGACTACACACAAACCCTTGTGCCTTCTCCTTCTGTGCAGCCCAACCCACCTTTTATGTTATAACTTCTACTGACACTTAAGTTTCTTAACAAGAAGACTTTTCCCCATCCCAACATCTGTTTAGACAGAAATTTCACCCTTTTGGAGCTGGAGATGTGTGCTCCCCCAAGGAAGAGCCAACTGTGAGCTGAGCCCTCCCTGCCCACCATTTGCCAGCCAAAGGGATGCGGGTAGTTACCGGGTGCTGGTGTCACAGGTCCACATCCCTCCTGTGTTGGCAGCCTCGGAGCTGAATTCTAGACACATCTGTCACCTCCTCCACTGACCCAAGCTTCCAGTGACTCCAGAGATCGGAAATAAAAGCAAAGCAGAGTTCATTTGCTCAGTTGTTAGTCCCCATTAGCCAGAAATACCACCTTCAGGCCCAGAACAGAACTAGCTCAGCTCACAACCTTATGTTTGAGCAGGTAACTCCCTAAAAACACACAAACAAGGTACATTATCATCATCCAAACCCCCTGGTGCTGCCCTGCTGACACTCCAGGGGTACCTTAACACCTGATTTCAGTGCTGCCGACAGGACAGGCTGATGCTCTGATGCTGCATGGCAGGGGGTTGGAACTAGATGATCTTAAGGTCCTTTCCAACCCAACCCATTCTATGATTCTATGGCCTTACCTGCACTGAGGGAGGGAATGGCAACACACACACACACAGGGACTGCAGCACATGGATAATCTTTATTGGTAACATCAGTGGAGCACCAGTAAACCATTACTGACTGTTGTGGTGACACACAGCTGAGGCACATGCTAAGGCACTTTTATTATATAAAAACAAAAAAATCTAAAATTCTTTTTGTGACAGTAATTGTGACACGAGGCTCCTGCATTGAGAGTGCTTCAGACAGACAGTATGGTGCTTCATATGGAATTATTTTAACTTCGCTCGTAAGTAGGTCTAAACGCAGCATATACAATATGGTTAAGAATACAGGTAAATCCAGCAACCAGTGTACAGTGTAGAAAAGTAAAGACTATCTATATATAACCATGGTCCCAAGAGAAAGGCAGTGATAAAGACCTTTATTTTTTTTTCTTAATTACTTATTACAAGAGATACAAAGGCCTTACATATATCTGTGCAGATTAAAGGGTTTTTAATATACTCTTAGTCAACGGTGTACAATAACTAATCCCAACCCCTGGTTACAGAGCAGGTGCGAGAGGCTTGGACATGTCAATAAAGAGGGATTTCCCTCCCCTCATCCCCACCCTCTGCCCACTACCCTATTAAATTCCCCTAGATTCTGTCTATTACCATTAAATATATTTGGTCCCCCAGAGATTCTCAGACAAGCCCAAGGACATTGTTCTGCTTCCCCAGCCTGTCATTAACTACTGGTCCACGCTACCTTAGATGGAACCGCTCAGAGGCAGAGACACTAACAGGACATCATTGCACTTCAGAGATCTGTCCAGACAGTAAAAATAAGAGGAAAAAGAAAAAAGAAAAAAAAAAAAAGACAACTTTGGCATGTCCTCCAAATAACTGGTCCCGAGAGGAGCTTCCCTCTTCACCCCTCCCTGCAAACGTGTGAAAGAAGGGCAAGTTGCCATGGCCAAAGCACACCGTTTTTCCTGAAACTGCTCCCAGACCATGTGGGTGGGCAGAGCAAAAGAGGCAAAAGTCTGAGGTCACTGAACATGATTGCCGAAAGCAAACAAAGAGGGAGGGGAAAGAATACAGGAAGGAGCTTCTCTGCAGCTAGAATTGAAGACAAAAGGAGATTTACAGCAAAAAATA
>NW_009931338.1:25189-70933 GCF_000696875.1 Nestor notabilis | reverse complement strand
CCCTAACCCCACTCCCTCCAAACTGTGTACGGATTCACCAGCAGACATGGCACGGACAGTTCTACAGGCCTTTGTGGTGGCCAAACTGCTGGTCAGATTTCAGAGACCCAACTCTTTGGCATTAAATACAGGAGGATTAGGAAACTGGAAAGAGGAGGAAATGAGGAACACAGATGCCCCATGGCTCCAGATACACGGAGCTGGGCTTGCTCTGCAGATCCCCAGCAAATTTAGGAGGACAGGGTTTGCTGAAAGTCCAATGGAAGAGGGGAGGGTGGATGGGTCACTCCATCACATGTAACCTGGGTCAAACGGGAAGACTTATTCAGTAGCTTTGGCATCACCAGCCTCTGCCTTGCCGTCCACTTCCTCATCGGAGCACTCTCCTGTACCCTTCCTGACAATTCGACGTGTCACGACAAACGGCAGGTCCCCGCGCCTAGGGAAGGACAGACAGCACCTCAGCAACACGAGGTTCCACTGACCTCACCAGACAGGGCAGGCTCTGCAAAGCCACGCTGTTTGCAGTGGGCAGTTACAGCAGTGGCACAGAATGCTCTGCCTTACCTGAGTTTGCTCTTCAGGGAGCTGACTTCTCTGTTCATTGCATCAGCTGTTTCAGTGGCATCCTCCAGCTCACGCTGGAGCTTCCTACGGGATGCATTGGCTCTCTGGGCCTCCTCTTCTGCTTCCTCAAGCTGGCGTTTCAGCTGCTTCAAGCGCATGTTTGCCTTGTCCGCCTGAGCGTGTGTGGGGAAAAAAGAAAAACAAATCAGTGTTTCCCCAGAGTTGCAGCACAGTAGTGAGAGCAGCAAAAAGCAGTTTCCAAAGCCCCCTCTTTCCTTCCTGAAAGGAGCTGCTTAAGACTTGACAGCTCTGAGCTTTTCCTTAAAACCATTTTCATCTATGTCACCTTGTAATTATCACAGTGAGGAAAAAGAAGAGAAATCCATAGGAAGGTTAATGCTAAAGCCCTCTTAATGCAGATGATGCCTTGGCCATAGGAGGGGAATCCTCCCCCCTCAGGACTCACCAGTGCTGCAGGTAACTATACACACCTGATCTTTGAATTGCTCAGCATTGCGCCTCTCATCATCCACCTGCAGCAAGATGTCCTTCAGCTTCTTCTCGGCACGGCGCACTTGCTTGCTGGCAGCCTGGCGCTCCCTACACAGAAACACGGTGATGCTCAGACAAAAACTCATCTCCCCTTGTCCCCAACAAGACGGCATGACTACAGCAAGTTAGAAACAAGGAAGATGGTAAAAGTCTTCATAACTTAGAGGAAAAGGGGATGGGAGGCCATGTTTCCCAGAAATAACAAAAAGGCACTGATGCCACACAGATGTAATGCTTTGTGAAGCTACAGAGGGGCAGCAAGTGTATCACCAGTGCAGTTTTAGGAGTGGTTAAGTCTGGAAGAAGCTAGAAGTCTCTACAGTGAAAAACAAGGAAAGTTTGCCAAGATCTTACTTCTGTACTACCCAGTACACCTAGAATAAAGCCTTCACTCAAACAAATCAGAATTTAAAACAGACAGAGTCTCTACTAGGACATACTTTGTCTCCATGTCCAACTGCTCTTCCAGCTGTGCTATCTTTGCTTCCAAGGCCGTGACGGTAGCCTTGTACTTGGACTTGACTGCACTCTCCATCTCCTGCAGTTTCAGCTTAAGCTCCTTGTTCTGGCGCTCCATCTGCTGGCGAGCGTTCTCATTCTTCTGTGCGTTGCTGCGCTCAGCATTCAGGTCCGCGTTCATCTGATCGATCTGCAGGGAGAAGCAGCACTGAGCACATCGAGCGCTCCAGCCTGAAAGGCTGATTTACTTCCCAGACACAAGCTGACACGCAGAGAAAAAGGACCCTCAGGGTGAGCTGAATACCTGGAATAACTATGATGGAGAGGGAGCTGTCTGTAGGCAGGGCACTTCTCTAAATATCTTAGTTTACCCAGATTTTCAAAGCAATTCCTTGAATAACAGGTTTATCAGCCTCCTCTTAGGGCTAAATTTGCCAATCACATAAAATGTTCTCAGTAGCAAAGGCCACGGTTTGGCACTTAACAGAGCAATTATCAGTCTTAGTGAATTACAAAAATCCTGAGGCAAGTGGATCTAATACATGTGCTTTACTAATTTATCATTTATTTGCTGTCTGTCTACTCCCACTACAAAGAAACGGCTTAAAAATACTGACTTTCAAAGGGGAAAGGGCAAGAACTCAGTCCACTTCCAAGCCAGAAAGGGTTCTGACTGACAGTCAACCAACTAGAGAACTATGCTCTCATCCACCAGAGTGAACAAGCCGTTTGGAAAACCATCAGCCTAGCTCCTTGGCTCTGGAATGCTGAGAAAACAACACGCTCAACTCTCAAAGTTGGGCAGACAAAATATGGCAGAGAACAGGCAGATTATGATCATGGTTTCTATAGCGGCCTAACAAATTCCATATGGTTAGTCCGTCAGAAGCAGCATAGAACTGGCAGAAAAGTCATTTTCCAAGCACACTGTGGCACTGTTCAGCATGCCAAGCTGGAGCAGCAGAATGCTACAGATCATCTTTCTCATAATCCCTTAATACAGAAAAAAGGGACTAGGAGGTTTGGGGTATTTTTGTGGGGGTTGTTTTGGGGTTTTTTGGTTGGTTAATGGGGTTTTGGTGGTGGTGGTTTTGCTTAGGGGTTTTTTTAAATGAACTTGAGATACTGTTCCAGCTACCCAATGATTTAAGTGTTCAAAACAAGTGAACTAACATCAGCTCTGACCGCCCACCCTATCTTCTGTACCGTGGTATTCACGTGTTTCATCTTGCTTGCATTTAGGGACTTCTGAGGGCCTGTACTGTACACAGAGTGGCAGCTGGCATTACTCAGAGCACAGTGTGACAATTTACACAGACTAGAGAACCCCTCCTGGCACACACAGCCTGGGTAGGTACCTGAAGATTTGCCTTCTTAAGCCGGTCGTTGATTATCTCTGTGTTGCCCTGTTCTTCTTCCAACTCCTCCTCCAGCTGAGCTATCCGGGCTTCCAAGCGTCTCTTTTCCTCCATGGCCAGTGCTCTATAGTACATAGAACCAGCATTAGTGGCATTAAAGCCTTGGGGAAAATCCACCATTTCTCATTTCTTTAAATAAGCTCAGTCTTTTGAGAGCAGAGGGGATACAGTGCATGCAGCAGACTATATAAAAATTGCAGCCTGTAAAGTATTTTCTCAAACCAGCTCCTCCACCCTGAAAACAGGGAACATTACTCACCCTTTACCACTGTTGTTGGCAATCTCATCAGCCAGCTCATCCCTTTCTTGCTGGGCCTGGCGCTTGGCACGCTCAGCAGCTGCAAGCTCCTGGAATGAAAACGAGACGGTCAGTGATCCAATGGGAAACTACCAATTAATGCAGCATAGGAAAAAGTAGTTATTGGTAATGCATGGTATGGTCTCTAGCTAGATCCAGACAATTATAAGACATGGTCCGCTCCACACCCATCCCACAGCTTCCTTTGTTTTGCACACTCCTATCACAGCTGTCAAGAGAGGGCCAAATTCTGCATCTTGAAGTGGACCTCATATTTGAGCAGAGCAAAAAGTACAGAAAAAAGGAAATAACCACTCAAGCGTAGACTGCTACGCTTAGTTCTTGGCCAAAGAAAACGAACAAACCCTTGACTTGCATGCATTATTCCATTACCTCCTGCAATTGGATCATCTCTGCCTCCATGCTCTTCAACTTCTTCTCATTTTCTTTGGCCTGGGCCAAGATCTCTTCTCTGGAAGTACGTGTGTCCTCCAGTTCCCGCATGTAATCCTTCATTTGTGCCTGAAAAGGGAGAGCAAAAAGGGACGCATTTCAGATCATCCACGTTAACAAAGTGGGTTTGTCTGTCTTAGGGGAAACAAAGAGGGAAAATGGAAACAAGGATTCATTAATCTTCTGCTACCAAAAGGTTGCTGTAAAAACAAAAGGAATGATCCTTTTCCCATTTCACAAGTAACAAGGAGAAGTAATGGAAGAAAACGGCACTGCCTAAATTGCAAGGGAAAAAAATATAATTGTCAGATATAGGGAGGGGGAAAGGGAGGGTACAGGAAGCTTTCCAGTGAAGCAATAGAATAGGGCAGATTTGTAATTTTTCCTAAGAACAGATCAGACAAATGTCTGTAGGAATTACAAAGCCTAAGGGAACTGTGGTGGGGCAGGAGAAGGTGTAAGTGATATTAGGGTCCCTCTAGCTTTGCAGCTCCATAATCTTTTCCAAAAACACTGACATGTGGCAAGCACTATAGTGGACTTCCCCAACAGCTTGTCTCTCAGGGAATTAAACAGGCAGATCAGGGTTAGAAGGATATTTGAAATGCCAATAAATCTTTCACTGTAAATTGCTACAAGTTTCTGCTGCTCTTGTGCCACTGATGCATGGGTCTCAGGAGGTGAAATCTAGTATCCCATTTCCCTGGCTAAGTGTTCTACACTGACAGCTAAGACAGTTGCAGCATCTCACCTGCAGTTTGCGGAGCTGCTTGATGGCTTCTTCACGATTCTTGTTAGCAGTGTCTATATGGCTTTCCAAATCCTTCAGGTCCATCTCTAGCTTCTTCCTGGCAGCCACAGCAATGGAGCGCTGTTTCCGTTCATCTTCCAATTCCACCTCCATCTCCCGCACCTGTAGAAATACAGGCATCAGCATTTCAGCTCCTTGATTTTCCAACAGCCACTTTTCATATCCCCCTTTCAAACTGCACATAAGTGCAAGCATGTGACTCGTTTTCATTCTTCCTGGCAGGGGGATGGGGCTAACATTCCTCACTAACAAAGCCACACAGGTTCCTTTGATAGACAAAGGCTGTTGAACAATCATGCACACAAGGGGTGAAGTGTCTCACAGCTCTGCAGTGCTGCCTGGACAGTTACCATTAACAAGAATCTGACGTTTGACACTGTCTATCTAACCACCTTTGGACACAAATGTCTTTGTGTACAGGATTTACAGAGCAATTCTTACTTGTCTAATCAGCTGTTTCTTCTTCTCTTCATTCTGTTCATCACGTCCCTGGAGGTCCCGGTCAAACTGTGCCTTCATGGCCTGTTGGTTCACTTCTAGCCGCAGTTTGGCATCCTCTGTGGCCTGCAGTTCATCTTCCAGCTCTTCCAACTGTGTCTTCATCTCTTCCACCTGCTGCTCCAGGGCTCGCTTGGCCTTCTCCAGCTCATGGACCTACAGCACAGTATCACACATGAGGTTTCCTCAAAGAGTCAGACAATTTCACCTATCCTAAGAGCAAAAAAGGCTAAGAACAGCCATTCAGATGAAACAAGATACAGGAATGCTGCATTTGTCCCTTGTAGAAGGGCAAAGATACCTGTCAAAGCCATCTGCTTGCATACCTGCAAGTTGCCAGTCTGAATCACAATTACCCGTTAGTTCTGGTCATATATGTGTGGTAGGGAGAAAGAGAAAAGCATTTGTTGGCCCAGTCCTGACCCACTGCAGACTTACATCTACTGCAGTCTCCTACTGCTGGAGACTTCCAGTTCTGACAGAATTCGAGAAAATACTTTTTAGCCTCTGATTCTTTTTTTTTTTGTTTTCCTTCCTGCTTATCATAACATTTTTTGCTTTGAAATATTGGGTTTACTGTCTTCCATTGCCTGGATAATCTCTGTATTTTACATATCAGACTCTTACCATATCTTCATCTCCGCCACAACAATCAGTTAACAGCAGTTAATTTTCAGTTTCCTACTACCTCAGTTTTCCACTACTTTGGGTCATTTCCTGGTTCTTGCAATCCATCTTTCACACTTACTAATGCAATACAAACATAACATGCAGAAACTCACAATGTGTCCAGTATTCTCTTCGGCATTCATCTGTGTTAACACTAACATAAGCTTTTTGCAGTATTAAACTAATAGCATCACCTGTGTGATATTTCCTGGCCAGGCATTTTAACTTCATACTTACACTTTTCCCAACATCATCCTTTGAACTCATCAGGTCTTCCATCTCTGCACGGAACTGCTTATTGATTCTTTCCAGCTCAGCTTTCTGCTCTATGGCTTCTTCCAGGGCTCTGGCCAGGGAGAGGGCCTTAGTCTCCTTCTCACGGGCTTCTGCCTCAGCACGGTCCCGTTCTTCTGCATACTTGGCAGAGATGCTTTTCTCCTCTGCCAATAGCTACAAGAGCACAGTATCAGTATTATGATAAATCACTGACAATTTTCTATAAAGGTAAACATGCATCTTTTCATTAGTGTCTTAATAGTGCTCTACCACAGAAAGTAGGAACCAGCTTCCAAGAATGAAGCATGCCATCCCACCTTTCATAGCTGTGCTGACCCCAAATGAACAAACTTCTGATTCCCTAGGCCTCGAACCTGTTATTTCCAATTTCCTTCCAATGATCTGCAAACAATGCTTTAAACTTGATCTTGGTCTTGATATAAATGTGATGGCTTTAGGAAAAAAGCATCACTAAGCTTCCTATTCATGCAACAGAATTAATTCTATGAAAGTTTACTTCTCCACTCTATATGCTATGCCTGAGTTTAGAAATAAATATACATTCTCCAAGCAGCATTGCTTAGGTATTCTTAAAGCAGAGCTGTCATTAAGATGCACCCACTGAAGTTATACCTGATCAAACTTCTTCTGCTTCTTCTCTAGGTTGGAAACGATCTGCCGCTGATGATCCAGGTCCACAGCAAGGTCATCCAGCTCTTGCTGCAGGCGGGTCTTTGTTTTTTCCAGCTTGTCATATGCAGCTGTCTTCTCTTCATAACGCTGGCTCAAGCCCTCCAAGTCCTTCTGAAGCTTCTTCCTGGCTTCCTCTGCTGACTCAAGGCAGCCCAGCCCATCATCCATCTTTTTCTTTGCATCTATTGCCTGAAAGCCAGAAAAGATCGCATGTGAAGCCACACCACAGACAACACTATGTAGTTTACTGGTACCAGAAGTTGAGCCTGCTCAATTCTGAAGGTCCTACTCCCCCCTCAGATAATACATGACTGAATTCCTAAAAGAATTCCTGGATACAAATCTACAAGCAGTTCATATGATTATCATCAGAGACCTCTTCATTTCCTTTCTTGCCCATATCAGCAGGATCACCTTTTCCCAGGAAAGGTTCTGTTACTTAAAGTTGATTCTCCATTTAGATTTTACTTCCTTAAAGACAGACTTGCACTTATGCTTTCTCTCAAGAGTCACTGGTTTATGGGATGCAGACTCTGTACCTGTTGCTGAAGCACAGTGATCTGTTTCTCCAGGTTTCTCTTTGCTTCCTCTTCTTCTTCCAGTTGCTCTTTGAAACTGTTCTTCTCATCCTCCATTTGCTTCAGCTTGGTGCTGAGGCTCAGTTTTAGGCGAGTCTCCTCCTGCAGCAGCTCCTATAAAGCAAACACCCCAGTGGAATTCAGCACTGCTGCTTGGCCTTAAAGGCTCAGAATACTCATCCACTCTCTCCAGAATGAGTACTTTTGAAGCTGAGTTTAAGCATGCAACTTATTTCACAGATAACACAACCAAAGACAGAATTTAAATACTTGTCTTCCAGTGAGTCCATGCAGAAACAAAATATTCAGAAGGGTCCTATTCTCTCGTACACTCTAATGATTATAGTATTACTTCACCTCACAAGCCACCCACAGTCCTTTCTTTCGAGTACACAAAGCATTCAAACCCTTCCCAACAATAACATGACTGTATTCTGCTACATGACTTACTCATATTCAGGTATCAAAGAAATGGACAACAGGCTAAAGTAATTTAGCACGGTTAAAACCAACCTTAGTAGGTTTGTAAGAAGTGGTCATTTACCTACTTTGGGCACCAACATCATCTTACTTTTGGAATTTGTAACAGACACTTTACTGTAGCACACAGAGATGCCTTGGTTTCCAAAGCTCTCACCTGTGTATCCTGAAGTTGTGATTCCAAAGCAGAGAAGTCCTTTGCTAATTTGGCTGATTTGCTGTCAGACTGGTTCAAGAGACCTGTGACATTGTCCAACTCGACCTGAAGGAGAGATCAGAGCATCAGTTAGTGAATTCATCTGCAAAAACAAAGCCAGGAACAAGTGAGCAGCTGCAGGACCCAGAACTGAAAACTCAGGCACCTCATAATAGTAAGGCATGCATATAATCTCTCAGGGAAATGAATGCATCGTTTCCAAACTCCCAGGGCTGAAGCATGAGAAGTTTAAAAGAGATTTTTATGTGGGATCCCCTCTGCTGCAAGAACCTTCTGGTTCTGGTTGGTTTGGGTTTCTTTAAGGCCTATATGAGATTTTAGACAGCCTGGCAAGAATTTTAAAAGCTTTTATTAAACTAACTCTCTTCTATTTTATACTATCTGCTTCAGGACTACATCTAGAGTTTCAAAATTACATTTGCACATTCTAAAAGACAGTACACACACCGGCAATGCTCAACTTTTAATGACAACCCTCCAAAAATGAAAAGGCAGAAGACAATGCTCCGCGTGACTCAAAGTGATTTGTTGTTCGCTTGAAGAAAGGAGGAGAAACCCTAAATTTCCACATCACTCTTTAGCCACACCTCATCACCATCAACTGCATTACAAAGTCTTCCAAATGAGTTACAAAATTGCCTGTCTGTTTATGCCAGTCTAGGTCCACCAGCAGCTGAATGCTTGCACAACTGTACTGTACAAACCGCTGCATGCTGAAGGGGAGCAGACATGCTGATACTTTAAGGCTTACAAAACTCAAATGGCAACTAGTTACTTCAGCTTCTCAGGGCTGGTAAGCAACATCGATTCAAAAGTCCTGCCCTGGCAATAAGTTAAGTAGCTTGCATAGCCCTTAGGAATCAAACTATGGATTTGCATTTTTGTAGGAACTTTATCCTCAGGAGGAAACAAGATTTTTGAACTAGCTATGGGGATGTTTTCACTCTAGCCCTGGGCTGAAGCAGAAGCTATGGAAAAAACATGCCACTCACCTGCAATTTGTTAACCCTCTCAACCAGTTCAGTCTTCACTCTTTCACCTTCTGTGAATTTCACCTGCAGTTCTTGGAGCTGAGCATCTACCTTTTTCCTCTTGTGCTCAGCATCCCCTTTGCCCTGCAGAAGGGCCTTCACCTCATTGGCCAGTTCAGTCCTCTCACTTTCCAGAGCCTGTTTTGCTTTTTCAAGATTTGCTTTCACCTGAAGAGATAAAGACAGCAAAATCCACCAGGCTTTAGATATGGCAGGATCCTTCCACCAAGTACTTTCCCCCCCTGCAACAAGCAAGCTAATGCTTCATGTTTAGCAGCTAAGTTGTAGACTGCTTACTCAGAAAAAACAATCTGAGCAGCCTGTCACTGATAAGCAGGAGACAACCTAACAAGCAGAGAAGACAACACAGGAGATAGCCTTGCACCATCAGATTCCAAATTAAAGGTTGTACAAGTCAACAAGTGCAAGCTGTGAAATAGAACGTCTTGGCTATGCAGTATAACGTGCTTGATGGGAACAAAGAATGAATGCAACTATTAAAACCAGCTTCATAGTGAAAAATAATCTACCAAGGGAAGAAGAGCACATGTATCAGAAGAACACTTCATGTTCTTCTGCAGCTTTAAGACATGGTCATAGAGCAGCTGTCCTTTAGGGAGACTGACTGCTTTGGGTTCCACATACCCGTTTGGTTTGTTCTAACTGTTCTGCCAGCTCTTCAATAGCTTGTGAATGTTTCTGCCTCATCTCTTGGATTTGAGCCTCATGTGTCTTTGCCTCATCTTCAAGGGTCTTCTTCAAAACCGTTACTTCTTGTTCTCTCTTCGACCTACAAAATTCACAAATTCCATTTGTGAGAGAACCAAACAGATGTGTATATCCACCAAAAGCATGTCTAATACAGAAAAATGCCAACGTCTGTTTAGCCCTACAAGCTACAAAGACACTTTTCAAAGTTAGAGCTTAGCATTGCACTGTTCTTAAGCAGAAGCTGGCAGCATTACTTTCAGCCTAAGTAGTAATAGCCTGAAAGAATGAAAGTTTCAGGGCTATGGCTAACACTGTGGTTAGGGAGCAAATTAACATTCTTACATCAGGTGACGTAAATGCAGTCTTGAGTGTAGTTTGCACACTACCTCCTTCTATAGCCACTGAGTCTGCTAACCAGACTACTCCAGTAAAGGCAAAGACTTGCTTTGGTAAGAGACTGGAAGCTCCAGCATTTATTAAAAAAGTAAAAAAATAAAGACAACAGTTACATCTTGGAGTTACCTGAGCTCTTGCTGAGCAGCTGTAGAATCTAGCGTGTCCTCTAGCTCTGTTTTCAATGCTTCCAGCTCTTCTCCCAGATCCCGCTTCTGTTTTTCAGCTTTATTCCTGAATGCTCTCTCTGACTCCAGATCTTCCTGCAGCTCAGTGATCTGGGATTCAAGTTCCCTGATCTTTTTCAGGGCCATGTTCTTCTGAGCCGCCTCTTCTTCCACCCTGTGTTCAACATAGGGTTCTAGTCAGAGCCAGATTTAAACTGTATGTAGATTAAAGTCACCTGTCCTACCAAGAATAATCAATAAAAAAAGCTGCCACGGGCCACCTCTACAGTATTACATCCAAACTTTGATCCATGTATCACTACAGATTCTATTTCCCAATACCTGAGAGAGCACAATTACTTACCTTAAAGAACGAGACACAGAGAGACTAACAACAGAAGAAAGCAGAAGACAAAGCACCATTTTACATGGGAAACTGGACAGTTTACTGAATAGATGAATATAGCAACTACCAGTGAGACAGTCTGTTGCCACTGCTTTTTAACCCCCTCTGAAATCTTACAGCTCCAATGAAACATTAAATTCTAGCCTTGCTCTGTACAGAGAATGTGGCAGTGAGCAGCAGCCAAAGAACTCTGATGCTGAGAACATGGATCCTAACAGTCCACAGGCTGAAATACAACCACCACACATTCCATTTAGTCCCTATTCCAAAGGGAGACAAGACAAGAAATACTTCCTAACATGGTGGTCCCTGAACCCTGCAGGTCAGGTTCTCACCTAGCTAAGGCTGCCTGCAGCTCCTCTTCCTTCTTGGCCAGCTGCATTTTGAGTTCTGCAATCTGAGCCTGCAGCTCAGCAATCTGGTCGTGCAGATCACTGGAGTCCCCTTCAAGCTTTCGACGAGTCTTTTCCAATTCTTGCCTCTGCTTTTCTTCACGTCGCAGACGTTCTGATGAAGATGGGGACACATTAAGTTACATGGACAATACGTACTCAAAGAATGTTGTATGAGCAGAGAAAATAAAGCTATTTAAGCAACAGTTTCTTTCCTAATAATACAACTGTCCCAACTGTAGCCGGAGTGCATTATTCTGTCAGGACCTACACATGCAACTGCCCCCATATTTTGCCCTCAAAACATATCTGTGTGATTTCTCTTCCCCTCATCTTACAGCCAAACCCTCTTCCTCCCTTTTCTCTATACTAAACAATGCCAGCACAACGCCAGTCTCTCCCAACACTCACACCACACAGGCATAAGCACTCATTAAGTGACACTGAACACAAGGTCTGCTCTCCCTTTACAGAAACTAAGCAGGCTGGCTCCTGCTGCGTTAGCCTGGGCAGTCTCCAGATGAAGTACCTCTAGCTTCAACTCAGAAGAACTTGTGCAAACAGGATATCAGAAACAGCACTAACCCTGACAGATTGATGCTGCTGCTGGAAGTAGAAAAGTGGTTACACTTCCACAGCAGGAAAAGAAAGAGAACCAGCCTCTCTTCTCCATTGGCCTGCTGCTTTAGAGAGGATTTTTATTTAGATCAAGGGCTCAGCTGACAAGGCACATAACCTTCAGCCACTCACTGAACAGCTTTACCAAACCAATCAATAGCATACACACTACAGAGTAACTTTTAACCCCTCAGAAACTGGGCAGGACTAAAACTCTAGAAATCAAAATCAAGTTCAACAAATTTTAACAAGAAACCACCTAAAGCTAAGAAGTAAACAGGCAAGTCCTTTGCAGATTCTGCCTTAAAAACCCAAGCAAACAAAAAACACCCCCCCCAAAAAAACCTAAACAAAACCAAAGCCACCTTCAAGGTCTGTGATCATGGCCTCATGCTTATTCTTGAGTTTGGCTAAACTCTTAGATTTCTCCTCCTCCTCTGTCAGGTTTGTTGTAAATTCAGACATCCTGTCTTCCAACAGTTTCTTTTCCTGCAGAATTGAGAAGGCAGTGTCAAAGCAGTTGCTGGAATTAGAGGACATTTTTCCAGAATTAACTGTGTTTAAAGATATCAATGTCATGAATGCCTACTATTGCTGTAAGGAACTTGGAACAAAAGAAAACCACCCAGGATTACAAATAGTATTCACATAAACAGCTACTTAAAGATTGTATTTGATAGCCTTTTCAAATCTGAAAGGGAAGTCTGTTTATGGAATAACTTTATACCATTTGGCATAACTACGTATCAAAACGTTTGTTCATGGATCATTATTTAGTCAAGGCTATTTAAATATCACACAGTCCTGACTTGTAAAGTATACAGGCAGACAGCTAATTTCAGGTCAGAGTTGTCAGACAAGATTGAATTCATTTGAAAGTTTCCCCACAATATGGGAAAGGTCAGCCTTTGGTGGGTGGCTCCATGAGAAACACTGGTGTGTCTTCAGCCTGTGTAGAAGCTGCAGGAATCTTACCTTAGCCAATTTGAGATTCTGATCTTCCAGAACCATCACATCTTCTTCCAGTTTCTTCAATTTGGCCTCTGTGGTCACTTTTTCTAGCTGCAACTTCTGCCTTGCACTTTCCTCTTCTTCAAGCTGCTCCTCTAGTTCCTTTACAACATCCACAGAAAAACAAGACATCTGTCAGTGCTGCTCACCAACCAGTATAACGGCACAGTAACAATACTAGAACTTTGAAGGTTTCTCTACCCTTCCTCAAGGTATTATTAGTACTTTCCAGAATTAGCATCTGTCGTGACTTAATGCAACGTACTGCATCCTAACAAACAACTTTTCTAGCAGAACAATGGTGCAAAGAACGCACCATTCTAAAGCACTTTCTTTAAGCTTACTTGCCTAATTATTTGACAAGTGGCCACCATCTTCAAGAATGGAACAGCTCATTCCAGATGACTGACTGAACACCTCAGGCTCAGCACCAGAATCACTATGTTCTATTGCTGTTTCCACAGATAGATTTTTCTATGCTTTCTTTTTTGTTCTCTGTCTCCTGTTTCCCTCTAAGCTGAGATAACAGAACAGTTCTGAACCTTACTATACTCTTTACTGACAGGAGTCAGCATTGCTAAGGCATTACCTGGATATTCTGTTGCATTTTCTTTTTTTCAGCCTGCAGATGTTGACACCGTTCTTCCTCTTCCTCCACTCTTGCTTCCAGGTCATGACATATCTCCTCCAGTTCTTGTTTCTTGGCTGTCAGGCGGGCTCTTATCTCCTCAGCTTCAGCACAGAGTTCAGTTTCTGCTTGCAACTGTTCCTGCAGCTGCATCTTCTCTGCCATTAGCTACATCAGACACAAAGCCAGAAATAAGACAAGCTCCAAAAGCACTTAGCAATCTGTGTTATGTGCTCCTGTGTTCCACAGTTGGTCTTAATCATTGCAGCAATCCCCTGCTGCTAATCAAAAACTAAATATCAAAACACAGTTTTTAAGTGTTCTCCTTCACAAACCATACACTGCAACCATGTATTACATTAGGCTTAATAAATTTCTCAAGACCATAACCATTTGAAAACAGGAGATTGTCTAGTCTTCCCCTGCAAAAATAACACAAATAATTATCAGCCCTGCAGAAAAACAATCCTGCTGCCACCTTCTGTGTTCCAAATAAAAAGGATTCCATTAACGGTGAGACTGAATTCAACCAGCTTGCTATAAGACCCAGCCAAAGGAGACTTCACATAATGGCCATAGAAGGGCAAAGGAAATCGAACAAGATGGCAGCCAAGTCACGTATTTCAACAAGCAGGAATCCTGCAGCTTGTCCATCAGACCAATAAAGCAAGAGGTGCTCTCAATCAGTTCACCAGGTAGAGGAGAATGACTTTTACACATGAGATTTGCAAACTCACCTGGGCGTGGAAGGTCTCCATCTCACTCAGTCTATTTTCTGCAGCCAGCTGCTTCTCCTTGACCTTTATTAGTTCTTCTTCCTTGGCCATCATCTCCTCTTCCTGTCTGCTTACTTGCAGAAGGGGTTTCACCTGAAAGGGAAACCAAAGGAATAAGACACATACAAGGAACGAGAAAACACGATGAAACACTCTTGTACTTGATAAGCACTGAATAAAATAACTTATGTAAGAAGTGTCATATACTCTGCCAATAACACTTTCTGCCTGCCCAACTTTTACTCCAGGATGGGATGCATCATGAAAGGGGTAGGGAAATTCCAGCCCCTCAGGAGCTAAGTAGTAATTTCAAGATAAAAAAGTTGCCATAGAGTGGGGAAATTCACAGGTAGGTCAATGTCGCCTATCTAGACTTCTCTAAGGCCTTTGATATGGTGCCCCACAACATCCTTCTCTCTAAATTGAAGAGATATGGATTTAATGGATGGACTGTTCAGTGGATGAGGAATTGGTTGGATGGTTGCATCCAGAAGGTAGTGGTCAACAAATCAGTGTCCAGATAGAAATGGGTGCAAGTGGTGTTCCCTTAGAGGTCATTCTGTAGGAAAGAGAAGTTTAAACTCTGCTCTCAACTCTCACTTAGCTGCGAAGTCTTACAGCTAAAAAGCAAGAAATCCCATACATTTAGAAAAGAGACCATGTCTTCATGTATTCATTGTCTTTATAAAGGTGAATTATATACAAGCCTAACAGCAAGATCAGACCCCAGTGCTTTTCTTTTGCTCTTACAATGGAGAAAGAGATGGCAAGCCATCCCTGTATTATAGCTAAACTGACTAGCCATGTAGTAAGTGACTTTTTGAAGTGCCATACCACCAAAGCAAGTGATCCTCTTACTCTTCAGGCATAAAGCATCAAAAGATGACTTCTGCTTTTCCTCAATGTTATTTGGATATAGCCTTGCACTTGCAGGCATACTGCACAGATATAAAACATGCTACGATATTCTCTGCCTAAATGAATCAAGGTGTAGTTGCAAGCCAGCCCAACTGTAGAAAAGTGTTTTTTGATGCTCTGGTTCAACCTGAGAAGCTGAAATTGAAACCAAAGTCTCAAAACTGCAAAGGGAAAAATATTACCTTGGTGAATAACCTCCACCATTGCCAGTTCCTCAGCTTCAAATAGGCAGCACAGTTTCTCTGAAGCACTTTCATGGCTGTCAATTGCTGCTGGCGCTTGGCAAAAGCTCTGCAAAGTAAGTGGAGGTCAGACAAAGGAACCCACAGCAGCACGCAATTCTCTCCACCAAGCCCTTTCTTAGATGCCTCTACATTTTTACTTTAGAAGGCTCCCTCCTACAAAAAAGGAGCAAAATCTCCAGTGAACTTCCTCTATCAATTTTTTGCTGCTCTGTTAAGAGTGGTTATCCTTTCCTTTATCCAATTTCCTATTTAATAAAGTTTTTCCCTAATGTCTAATCTGAAAAGCCTCACTATTTTCACTTCAAAAAAAAAAGGGTATCTGAAACAGAGGTGCATTCTGCCAATCTGACAGATACTATTTTTGGTTTTAAAACCGTATCATTTGCAGTCCTACCTAATATCTTAAGAGAAATCCTACACCTCCTGGATCAGTAATATACTAAGACCTTTTAATTTTCATATTTGTAGTTTGCAGCACTTCTGTCAAAACCTTTGCCTGATGGATAGTATTCCTGTAGAAAGGAATAGCCTTTACTGCTCTGGTAGTATGTGGGATAGCAGCACATAGAGTTTCTTGCAGGTGCCAGAAGTCCAGCATTGCAGAGATCAGAAAGCCCTAAAACACCATCATCTCTTATAAACAAGAAATGAACCATGGCTTTTCTGACAAAGAAAAACATAATTTCTAGACAGATTCTTTTGAAGAAAAACTTGTACCTGAGTGGGAGAAATATATATGTTTATATGTGTACTTTATGTACATATGTTTATATATATTTATATATGTTCTTTGCAAAATATGGTCCTCACTTTCTGGCCAAGTAGCCTCTGCAGCATGCTTGGAAGCCAATAATGACATCTGTGATCTTCAGGTCTCTCTCTTCTTCAAGATGAGCAAGGACTCCAGCTCTGAAGAACACTTTACTCTGTCCAATTCGGTAGAGGTTGGAATCCAACTCCAATGCTTTGATCTAAAGTGAGAGAGAGAAGAATTTATGTCCTGCAAAGACTGCTTCATATGAAACGTGACAAAACGTATTTGTGTCTCACGGCTTTAAGATACCCCTTCCCTACAATGAGCACTCAGGCCAACCAAAGTTACTAGTTTCCAATACAGTTCTGACCCAATTAGAGGAGTTGGAGCTCAGCCAAGCACATCATGAAATGGAGATAGCCAGAGAGAAAAATATGATAGAAAGCATTGTTTAATATAACACCACATTGAGTACCGAGAACTATAAGGATGCTGTGAGAAACATATGCCTAGTCCCAAGAGCCCTCTTCCTTTCTGAAAGGAAACACGTATGTTGATCCTTCCTATTTATTTCTTCCCACTCCTAATCTTTATCAGAAAAAGGTGCTCCAACTGACTTCCTCATCCTTTAAAGTATTTGCTGTCAACGTTTACACTAGTTAAGGGGCATAAGGTATACCCCATTAAGACAGAGAAAAGGGAAGCCCTTACAGCCAAATTCAATTCAACCTCCCCTAGCCTTCAAGCTACAGAGCCAAAGCTTTCCCTCTGAAGCAGACAATTCTGAATAAATTAATTGGAACCTTCAGTGAAAGCATTTGTCATCAGCAGACCATTACAAAAAGTTTGTTGAAGCTCATACTTTAACTGTATGCTAAAGATAACATTAATGCTTCTATGCATTTTGAATACTGCTGGCAACTCAAAGTGTATGCGTCTGTGGAAACAGAAAGATCCTCTTTGCCTAGGACTATTGAACTCCATGCGAGTCAAAAGCCTCCATTTGTGAAGCCAAGAGAAAGCTTTTTGCACCCTCGCTCTCTCAGGCCAAAATATTTAACTTTGGAATTTTGGTCTGCGAGTACCAGATGTATTTTTAACATGCACAGCTCCAATTCCCAAACTATGCCCACAAAATATAGTCAAGTAGAGTTTCTGGGGTGTCTTACCATCAGCACACAAGCCTGCTTTCCATCCATGAATCCTTTTGGAATTGCATTTGGAGTTAGGATTTCATATCTGAAAAGGAGAAAATATTAGACTAGTCACACAAGTACATTTGAAACTAACAACAAAACCAAGAATCAGTAAAGCATTCCTCAGCCACTATGAATTTGACAATTTACAGTCTTGTTAGAAGAAAAAAATTGCATCTCTAGATAACAGGGTATGTAGCAGCAGTCTTGGATGGGCTCCCTCTATGCCTCACCTTAACTACATGCTTACTAAAGAAGTCAAAGGCAGTTTTGGAAGGCTTTGTGCCAGGAAATACCAAGGGACAGATGTGTTGCCTTTGAAAACAGTGGCAATCTAGCTGCAGTAAAATACTTCAATTATTGCAGTTTGCAAAGGTAAAGACTGCTTCAGATTCTTTTCTAGGCCTTACCTTTGTCTGAATTCCTGGAACACAACTCTGTTGGGGAAACCTTGACGACAAATACGGATTCCCTCCAGCACTCCATTACAGCGAAGCTGGTCGAGGACCAAGTGGGGATCTAGTTTTCCAGCCTAGTAACAAAAAGTTATATTTTATTAATACCACAAAGCTTCTACAAAAGGGGTTTACCCCTTGCCTCCTCCTCTTCTTTGTAAAGCAGACAGTTCTCTCTTTTCCAGTTAGAAGCAATTGTAAACTTTTATGCCAGCTTAAAAACAATCAAAAGATCAGTCTCCAAAATTTGGGGAAGTATACAGTTATTTAGGATACCCTTAAAGAGAGACACTGAGGAAACAAGACCTTTTTAAAATCTCTTTCAAAAGCAGACAGAAGATAGCAAAACCCAGCCACATATCCCAGGAAGTTACTGTTGAAACTGTCTTTACCTTTTTTTCATGGTTGGGGATAATGCAACGGACAAAGTTAGGGTTGGTGTTCCTCAAGGTAGCCATCAGTTTAGCCAGCTGCTCCTTATAGAGTTGTCCCACTGTTCGGAACATACCCTTCCTGGTTTTAAAGGCCCCTGGCAGTGCTGTATCTGACATACCAGCTACCTGATCCAGCCCAACGATACGGTCAACTAGAGAGAGCACAAGAGGGAGCATTAAAATTCTGCCACAAACAAAAGAGCAATTGGAGCATACATAGAACATCTGGGTAGAACAGGATAAATGAGAGGAGCTGCAAGATCCTTTTTGCTTCATCTCTACACAGATGTTGACTCCTGTACAGAATTTGTGCAGGGATAGGAGCAGGAAGGAAAAAAAAAAGCAACAGCTCACTACAGGAAGTATGAGTGATGGAGTCAGACTTACTCCCAGACATATTCTACTGATGCTCTGGATGGCAGCTCTGGAAGAGCAGTCTAGGAGTGCTTCTTCTTGCTTAGGTTACAATGAAAAACAACAAACCAAGAGTTCTAGCTGTTAGCCCAGCAGAGTCTGTTAACCAGAGTCTATAACTAGTTAACTCTGACCCAGAAGAGGCCACAGGTAGAGAAAAAGCCCAGCTTCACTCTTGCATTACAGGCAGAGCTGCCATCACTGGTGATCAGAAAAAGCAAATCTACTTGTAAACTGAGCAAACATGGTAAAAGGCATGACACAAACCAAACCTCAAGATAACACTGTTTGAATTATTTTCAGAGTACAAGTATTCTGTAACAGAGACATAAACAACACCACTAGGAGAAAGTCAGAACTCCTTGCCCAACAGTTTCTCCATTATGCCACAGTGACATCCAAGCACTGACGAAGCTATCACCTTGACGGATGGACTCCTCAGATCTTTTTTTCAGTAGAAGCCAGTTAGATCTGAGAGCAGCAGGGGCAAGGAGAAAGTAAATCATTACTTTTTCCACATTGTTCTTCTACATGGAGATAAAAATACAGCCAACCAACCAAAACCAGCTGTAGCACTGTAAGTTTTCACACTCCCAGGACATTTTTATTAAGGGTCTTCAAGCTACTACTTCACTTTATCTTTACTGGTTGGCTGATGCCTACACTCAGGCTCCTAGTCTTCACTTCAGAAAAATAAATCAACTTGTGCCCAACTGGCTTCTGATTTAAAAAAAACAAAAAAACAAAACAAAAAAACCAACAACAACAACAAAAAAAAAAACAACAACAAAAAACTGCTAAGAGAAACCCCTACAAAAGAAGAAACAAGAACGGATGCTCTGATTTATAGCTAATATTAGTTTAGAACTGCTCAGTTCCAGAGCAGCTGTTAGAATAGGGTCAAGGTTGTCCTATCAGAAAAAGAAGGTTATGTTACTAGGTGGCATCACAGGAAAATACACAGAATAGTGTCCCAGATTACAGCTGGAACAATCCTCTTAAAAATCTTGAGCCCTGCGATCTACATCAAGATAGCAAAGAGGACAGTTGCTTGCAACAGAAGATTCAGCTAAGAACAATAAATGAGAACTTATAAGCTGTGGTTCAGCTGCCATTTCAAGTCCAAAAGGAGCCTCACACAGCAAAGGCCTTGTTAGATACAACTTGCTGACAGCCATTTTTCATGCAGTACAAGTTCATTTGCCAAACTTTCTTTTAAATGATCAGCAGCTGAAGTCAAATCCCAATACTAGAATAAATGTTAAACTGGATTTCAGTTTAAACCCAGTCACAGAAATCATCCTTCCAAATCTTGCAAGAAATACAGCCTTACTAGCTCTACTTTCAAACAGCTGACAGGTATTTGCTTTTAGCTGTTAGAACAACCTTTATCACCTGAGTATGTCCACAGTTTATTTGTATCCACTTGCAAGGTGAGTTTTGCTGTTGTTTTAAAGTCCGTGAGGAGCTACTAGCACAAAGCAGAGGAAATGAACAAGAAAGACAAGCAGGTATGACAGAGGGACAAAGAGAAGTTAACGGAAGCATTTCTTGCATGGCTCTAGGATGCATTACACACATGACACGACAGCTGGGTTTCTCAGTCACCTGGTTCTAGATGAAGAATAGGAAAGTGTTGATAGAAATAGGCTCTCTGAACGTTCTGCATCTCTGCAACAGACAGAGACGTCAAAGAAAACCTACCACAGAAAGTGACAGCAACAGTAAGACTCAAAAGCAGATAAACTCAGAGAAGATAAGAGTAAAATACTGAACAGCATTGTGGAAAGAACACACTAGCCGCAGGACTGAAAACATAGGTTCAACCTCAGATCTTGAGTTTGACTGCTGCAGCTATGCAAGCTGCTGGGACATAATGGTATATTCATATTTTATCCTGGCATTCTTGGTGTCGAGAAATAATTGCTATATATGCAGCAAGCTTAGCATAAGTTGATGCAAGTGAACCTTTCTCTTGAGTTACAGAGAACCTTTAATGAAATACCATGATCTAAGCAAATGATGTTCCAGATGATGCTCATCTTGGTGGCTTAGTCTTCAGGGAAAAAAGCAACACAGCTCATCACAGACTTTTGATGATCAAACAAACTCTTCCACATAAAACGAGAGAAAAACCCCAAAGAGATTAAGCTTAATTACATACCATCTTTCCACAGCTCAGACACAAACTTATCCGATGACTGGTGGAGAAGAGTGGCAATGTTATCATTCAGCGGATCCATGTTCTTCATCAGCCATTCATCTGCTTTATAATCCACCTGGAGAAGATGAACATGTCAAGAAACTGGGGGGTGGAGGAGATTTTCTGCAGCACAAGATGCAATGAGGTCCTGCAAAGTCTATAAAAATAGCACTGAGGTTGCACAATCAACACCAGGTCACCTGATCATTCTTGGATTTGCTATTTAAGCAAGCATACCTACAAATTTCAAATGCTAACAAACAGCTGCATGTTCTGTCAGTAAAGATTTGCAATGCTAGTTTGCACCACCCAGAGTGTGACACAAGAAGCCAACTGCATCATCATTTTTGGTGATGAAGTCTGATGCAAGGTTTCTGAAAAGCACCTCCATTCTCACCAAGCCACAGAGAACAAATTTAATTTGGTATCCATTTGATGTCTTCGACTATCCATATATAACTTGCAGGCAAACCCTCTTAGGCACTTTAAGGTCCATGACAAATGGAACAACTTTGTTAAATCTTCCACTGGTTTCCCATAGGCAGATGTTTTGGTAAGTAGCCATTTCTAAGAAGTGATGGTTATGCATTAGGAAATACAGCAGACATTTCAATGTTCACATTTTAGCTCTGAGTTCTTTACCTTGCCAGCATAATGTATGATACAGAAGTCAGCTTTGTCTTTCAACTGTTTTGGCTTCTGAAATTTGGGGTGGGTGCCCTGTTCTTGTACAACTTTTTCCACAAAGCTTTTGTCTGTTGCTTTTGGGAACCAGCACTCTTCATCCAGCAGGGCCAGGATACCAGGAGGCCCAGCCTTAAAGAAGGGAAATATCAAAACATTATTAAATACACAATTGAACCAATAATTAAGACCTTTAGATGACTGGGGGGGGAAAAAGACACCTAAGCCTGAAAAGATACCTAAGTCTGATCCCCATTGCATTCACCTGTTGTGTGGTATCAGCTCTACTACCTCTATACTAATGAATTGTTAATAATTCTTCAAAATCCTCATCTGAATTCTGCACATTTTTATGAGAAGGTCTCTTCCACAATATTCATCTAGGTTGGTTTACATGGGGAAAAAAAAATATATCTTTTTAATTAGAGAAACACTATCATACTGTTTGCTGGATATTTAGGAGTCTAAACGCAGAAGACTGTCAAAGAACATTTCCTAAACTAGTACTTACAATTGGAACATCTACTATGAAATTCATAATTTTCCAAGTTTCATTAGGGCAGAATGAAAGCAAGAGATATTCACAGCTTCCCATCACACTTACTAGTTAAGTAAGGAAGATCTGCACAAACGAAGACAATTTTGTGAGAGGAAAAAGTGTCTCACTAGATGTATTTTCATGAGTATTTCCCACAGAACTGACACTATTAGATTTATTGGTTATTTGTACTTTCAGACAAAGAGGAAACTGTTCACTTCCGCTTCTAAGTGTACCACAGTTTCAGTAGAGGATTACAAAAGCTAGAAAGCTAGTTTCCAGTCTACAGGTAGAGGTTATGTCCTCAATGGCAAAATTAGTGCAGCCATTTCCTGCTGCTCGATGGCAGAACAAAAAACTTACCGGCTTCTCTATGAGGTCAATGCAGGGCTGCAGATCCAGGCCAAAGTCAATGAAATTCCACTCTATGCCCTCCCTCTGGTACTCCTCTTGCTCCAGAATGAACATGGTGTGGTTAAAGAGCTGCTGCAACTTTTCATTTGTGTAGTTAATGCATAACTGCTCAAAGGAGTTCAGCTGATGAAGAAAAAGGTAGAAAGACGTTTGAACAGTTGCTTTTGAAGGCACACCTAGAATTCCCTTAGCAAGAAAAATCACACCTACAGTTCAGGAATTTAAGCCAGTGTTCTCTGTGGGGTGGACAGCCCTTTGTCAATAACCCCATCTGCATATGAACTGCCTTTCCAGTCATGTGCCACTGCATCACTGCTGCAATCCCTAGGGAAGTTCATGCGCTCTGTTCCTCAGACTTTGCAAAAGAATGTTTAGTTATAAACAGCTGAAGAATTACTGCAGCTACTTCACTCGGGAACAGAGAAGACTCCAGTTTTCTCACAAACTCGGAGCTGGCAAGTCCTCTTCATAGGAAGAGGAAGCAACAGAAGCCTGAAGACAAATTCCTAAAAGCATGTGGACTGGAAAGTCCCTTTTTAACCCTCATATATAAAATCAGATGAAGGAAAGTGAGGGGAATTTCTTCATGTCCAGATGTCTTCAAACTGTAAGGACAAGGTTAATAAACGACAGTGCATCTTCATATTAGACCACACTAAATATAATGCAGCTGCTAAAGAGCATGGTCCACTTGCTCCATGTTTCAGTAATTCCCAGCAATGTATTTCCACTCCCCTACTTTTTACAGGACCCAACAACCATGAAACCAACAGTAGACTGATCAGAGAGGGGGAATGAAAAAACATAATAAAGTTATTAATGAAATTGAAAACTATGGCACATAAAAGTTGATTTTCTTTTTTAAATTGGTCAATTCATTTTGCAGCTGCACATGAGCTAGATCCAGCGTAACACAGGAGCTGTTAGGAGCTGCCTAGCTGGGATAATGACAGGATAGTTCTTTTCTGCTGACAGCTTGTTGTTGCTTCCAACTAAGTGTAATGCAAAGCCATATTCTAGAATTGTTTCACAGACATGATTTTGCCTAGCAGTTCACTACCACCTACAGGGGGAGCTCCCACTTCCCCTCTTTTCCATCTCTCCCTCAACTTTCCTTTTAGCTTTTCCTCTCCTCCATTTATCTTGCATCAGTTTTTATGCTTAGAGTTCCCTTTGC
The DNA here is from genome assembly GCF_000696875.1 of Nestor notabilis. Taxonomy (NCBI): domain Eukaryota; kingdom Metazoa; phylum Chordata; class Aves; order Psittaciformes; family Psittacidae; genus Nestor; species Nestor notabilis. The sequence goes on along the minus strand of NW_009931338.1, from coordinate 47,399 downwards.
AGACTGATTCAATTCTAAAACACCCTAAGAAGATATTTTCCACAGGGGTAGAGAGGTGAACGGTACAAGCAATTGCAGCCAGGAGCAGAAGAGAGGAGAAGGAGCAAGTTCACCCCTTTTCTGCATCAGGGAGCTGCTGTTAACTCCATTTAAGTTGTATGTGAAACCACACTCTGATCCTCAATTTTCAGGCTTCTTGCAGAAAGGAGAATGCATAGGTCAGAATTTATGCTGGATCTGATTTGGTCTTTTCCTAAAACTCATCAGTAGGAAGAGGAAACCATTTCTAACAACATTTAATGATGTTAATAGGTTTTAGTGGGTCATCCCTTAAATGTTTTGGGACAGACTAATGTGACATAAAATATTAAATTCAGTGATGACATTTTCTAAGACTTTTTTTGTAGGTTAGAAAACTTTTAAGCTGTGAGCTATAAAGAATCAAGAACACCTGGACCTGTGAAACTAAAATAGTTCTAATACACATACCAAAAAGGATGTAAACATCAGAATATGCAGCAATGAGATAATTTTTTTGCAGCACACACAAAATACTATAGAATGAACCACTGAAGTTAATAACTTATCTGACAGTTCACATCAGCAGAGATTTCTAGGAACAGAAGTGGAATATACAGCCTATCCAAAACTAAACTGTTCTTTTCCAGTTTTAAAGCCATTTCCTTCAGCAGTCTTTGCTCCATGGTTCATTGTACCAAGTGCAAGGACTTGACATCTCCTTACCTCGAAGATCTCAAAGCCAGCAATGTCAAGGATTCCAATGAAGGATGCACCTTGCCGCTTGGTCTTATCCAATGCCTTGTTGATCCGCATAACCAGCCACCGGAACATACGTTCATAAGTGGCTTTAGCCAGCGCTTCAATGGCAAAGTCAGCCTGAACAGAAAAAAGACAAAAATCAGGAATTATATATCCAAAGGAAGGCACAGGTTACACTGTTTTGGCATCTAAGGGCCCAGCAGTAGGCTGATATTTTCACTCCACCAAACTCACTGAAAAAGCCTAACTTCAGATGTTACTCCCAATGAAAAGTAGGTGGCACAGTGCCACTCCATAAACAAGAGCAAAGAATTTGTCTTACTAAATTAGTGTGTGTAAGCCAAATTTCAGGATCCTGCCTGTCGGAGAAACCAGTGCCTGGTATTCAGGAAAGGTTATGCCCACTCACCTCCAAAGACTATATTAACACAGCATGTTCATAGGCCCTAAGGAAAGCATTTAAATTCTTTTGTAATTTGGGATTTCTGAAGGCAAATCCCTCCCTCTCATGTCACTACCCTACCTGTGATGACACAGAAATACTATGTGTAGTAAGAAATTAAGTATTAAAATTGAAAAGCAGCATGGAAAGGTAGCCTGTGATTATTTCCAGGCTTTGTGCTCTTCCTAAACCCTTCTATGTTATATGGACATGTTTGTTTACATTGAGAATGAGAACATGCTCATAAAGAAGCCATGCAGTGAGTAAGCACAGGGGCTTTCCTCTGTTCAGGAGGCCACTAGCTCCTAGGTCAGGCTTCATTTTGAGCACAACTAGATTCAAGAGTGCTACAAAACTTACAGTGAATTTGAAGGGTGAGCAGCAAATTCTTCCACCCTAGTAGGAAAAAATGTCATACAGAATATACAATACAGAAGTGGTGCTTTCTGTATTACAGCAATTTGAAAATGTCACCTTTGCATACAGCTCTGAAGGAACTTACTCCCTTGGGACAGCCAGATTTCTATCTTCATACAAAGTGAGCAAATACTAGAAACAATAGGTTTGCTACATTATTCAAGTGTGGTAGCCATACCTCTCAGTCATAAAGATGGTTATTAAAAGCTATAGAAACCTCTAATACATTTGTTAGCTTTGTGGTGGCAAGATTAAAGACTAAAGTACATATTCACTTTTAGAGAAGGCATACCTGCTCTTTGGTCTGAGCTTTCTGGACATAATCTCGCCCAACTTTGATGCGAGGAGTCAGGATACCTCTAGTGAAATCCGTCACATTGATACCCAGAAGGTGAGACACTTTCTGAGCAGCTAAAGGAGGGCAAAGAAAACAACAAGAAGATGAATGTTCTTTTGTTTTTCTCACAGAAAGCAAGAGAAAAACATTCCTGCAACTGCCTTCCCCAGAGCTTTTAAACATCCCTTCCCAAAAGAAGTTAAATGAAGAACAGGCTGATGAGACAAAGAAGGTATGTTCAAAACCAAAGCATAAAAAAAAAAATCCCTCTTGCAACCTAAACTACAAGTTAGTGAGTTTCTCCTGAAGCCATGAGAGTAAACTTGAAATAATACTCTCATACCATTAAGTCATAACACAGAAGCTTTACAAAGTTCATAGCCTGTAATCAATTCAAAGCTATGCCAAGTAATAGATTTCTTAAGCTAACTGTTCTGTCTTCATGTACTGATTAGTCTTTGAGGCAACTCTGTATTTCATATTCATGATCCAAAACCAAAATGGTTTACTCTCCTCCCCAAAATGCCACTTACAGCGTATTTTCCATAATAATAGCCAAAAATATAAAAAAAGGTAAATTAGCAACCTCTTATATTTATGCAGTACATCTATAACGAAGGTCTAAGAGTTAAGTCTTCCTTCTGTCATGTGAGACATGGTACTATTTACACATGCAACAATAGGCAGTGCAATTAAAATATGTACACATACTTTACACCCACCACAAAACTGTCCATCTTACTCTTACAGCTACAAGTCTAACTACCAAATCAGCAAAGAACATCCCTTAAAGTCTGATAATAGGTTTGTAGGAGCAATCATTCCTAAAATGGTTAAACACACACACACACTACATATTCCAGTAATCCCTTTCATCTGGTCATCTCGAGTACTTCCTGCCTAGCCCTGTCACAAGAACAGTGCCACATTCCTGCCCATGGGTGGCTGCAAACACACAGTGTGCAGTTGTGTGAAGGAGCATGGCAGCTCCTTGGACAAATAATTCACCTTACAGAAAAACAGGACTCCGGGATTCCCTACATACTGTAATACATTCTTCTACTTGCAAGAACTTCCTGTAGGGTTTTTTCTGCATTTTTCTGTGCAGGAGTGGAGAAGGGATTGGTTACCTGTGTTATCTGGCATAGAGGCTTGGTCTGTATTACGCTCCTTCTTGAAGACTATGTTGCCAAGTTGAAGAACACCTGAGATAACCTTCAGCAGACCTTTTAAAATAGTAATAGTAATAGCTTAGTGGAAGACATCACCAAAAGCCCTGATATGACCCATTTACTTTTCCTGACTGGTTAAGAAGCCCTTCTCAACATCCCAAAGATCGTTCGGGAATCTGGGAAAAAACACCAGAGGTAATTCCTTTATATGACTCCCACTCAGGACAAAGGACACTCCCCATCCACCCTATGCAAGACTACACAGCCTGGAGATTTACCTGTTCTCAACATCACTATAGCAAAGTGAGAGACAGTACTGAGGGTAATATGCCATCTTCCAACATCTGTATTTTTTGATAAAACATTTTTTCCCTGATGAAGGGCCAAAATTCACCCAACGAATTCAATACCCAGTTTTCCTCAATGACTACTATTAAACACAGGAAAGAGATGGTTAAGAGTACAACCAATTAAGAGGAGGATATTTTGTTCCTTTAACCCTGTATCACTTTCAGCTCCCTGATTAAGGTCCGTAGTCCATACAGACATGCATTACAAAGTATGAAGGGCAGCCGGATGTGGGCAAAAGTGCCTGTACCGTAACTATTACTAATTCCACGCTGAATCACTCCACCTATTGCTAATGATATATTCATACTTTTCAAATGGTGCATATTACAAAAGCAGCATCAGATGCTAGCACAGGAAAGACATTTTTCAATACCATAGCCTCAATTCAGTTTTTACCACGGATTAATCAAAGCTTATTGCGTAACAGCTTCTAGTTGCTTTGAGCAAAGCGAACTGCCAGTCACTTGCAAGGGGGATCTTGTACCACAGATATTTTCTCTGTCCCTAAATTCTACCTGTTTGTGCTGGTTCTGGTTAGGATGGAATTAATTTTCTTCACAGTAGTTGCTATGGGTCTATGTTTGGGATTCATGCTGAAAACAGTGTTGGGAATAGAAAGATGTTTTAGTAACTGCTGAGCAGTGCTCAGAGTCAAGGTCTTTTCTGCTCCTCACAACACTCCAACAGTGAGTAGGCTGGGGGTGCACAAGAAACTGGGAGGGGACACAGCTGACCTCAGCTGACTAAAGGGATATTCCATGTCTTCCTACTCAGCATATAAATATGGGGGAAGAAGTAGGAAGGGGAGACTTTCGGAGTGATGGCATTTGTCTTCCCAAGTAACTGTTACGTGTGATGAAGCCCTGCTGTCCTGGAGATGACTGAACACCTGCCTGCCCATGGGCAATAGTGACTGAATTCCTCGTGTGCACAGCTTTTGCTTTGTTTATTAAATTGTCTCCATCTCAAGCCAGGAGGTTTTTCTCTTTCACTCTTCTGATTCTCTCCCCCACCCTACCAGGAGGGAGTGAGCAACTTAGCTATGTGGTGCTTAGTTGCTGTCTGGGGTTAAACCAGGACCCTGTTAGAGAAACATTTGCTCTAAAAGAATATTCTTTTAACAGCAGAGCAAACAAAGGCTCCATATGTGCTACCTCAGGACTAATAGAAAAGAAACATGCAAGTTCCTAGTGGCATGTTATGAAAGTCAGTGGTTTGACAGCTGAATCTGGAGTCCTGACACTTATTTTGACATTGGCTCATAAATGAGGATAGCTATTGGTTAGGCTTTACATCAACACTAAGTAAGCCTACCATCCAGCCAGCTACTGCACATATTACTCTTCTAAACCTACAAAGAACATTAGAGCACTTTACATTTTGAACAGCAAGTGCAAAACACTAAAGCTCTCTTTGCTACAGTGGCTGGAAGCAATAGATCATCTAAGTGACAGCAAAAACATGCCTTAGAGCATACATTAAAAACCCAACTCAAAAAACCTGAGCGTAGCAGGACATCCTGACAATAAATTAGGCTGTCAGTTCTTTTATTTGGCCTAGGCAAATTTCTCTTCACCTCCATACAGCAGTCTCAGTCTCAGATGATTCAAGATATCAGGAAGTGTATTAAAATGTGGATAATGACAGCATTGATTTATAGTAAGTTGGACTGTGTAAAGCAATAGTTAAGGCACAGGCACATATTCCCTACAGCAACAAGAGCTGTAGCCTCCAGCAGAGGAGGTGGTGACCTCAAAGCACCTCAAATGCTTGCTTCAGTGTAGAGAAAAAACACAGTCCTAGTTTTAAAAGACTTTATATATGTATTACATAAACTGAAATTTTGCAGAACACTGGGTCCCAACCAGTGAAGCAGATCATGAATGAGGTGGCACAGAGCTCTGATGAATACATACCACTGCACTTCGTGCTGGCTGCATTCAATTCTAGCTTCACTGCCATGCTACTGTGCTCTCAGAATCAGACAATATTAATTTCTGATCAGCAGTTCAGTGTTAAGCTGGAAAGAAAGGCACTACGACCAGGCCATTCTCAAAGTACTAATCCAGCAGTGGTTGGATTAGATACTTTAGAGCCACTGCTTAGGGATAGGGGGAGCACACAAGCTGTGCATTGCACAAGAGAATGAGGGGATTCTTTTATCTTGGATGTGCTATTCTTAAACTGTTACACAGCCCTCAGACTGGGAACAAAAACAGCAAGCAGAAGCATGTTTTCATTAGCTGCTTGACTTCTAATGTTAACTGTATAAACTGAAACTGTGCTGGCAGATCCAGAGGTGGGTCACTACAAAGCCACTAAGTTTATTACTTGCACATTGTTCACTGGAGGGGTGGGATGTGTGGAAACAGACATCAGACAAAACAAAACCAACAAAAACCCGAAAAAAAACCAAAGAACTCCAGCATACAAAAGATCCAGAGATATGATCTGTTCACTCCTTCACTTCCTTGCATTTTCAAGCCCTTCAGAGATTTCATACCTATCTGCTCCTCATCTGGGATGCCCATGATCTTCATTGCCTCCATGGTCTCCTGAAACATGTCTTTGTCCTGCTGACCCGGGATGGTAACATGCCCATTGGAAAGGAAGCGGTATTTGTTGTAAGGCTCCAACAGCAGGTCAGCTTAGGAAAGAATTGAGAAAGAAGTTACTATGGTATTTGGGTTTTATTTTTCTTTTTTTCTTTTTTTAATGGACAACAAGCTACCACTGAGATCAAATTTCTGACTTGCATATGCTAGCAGGTATCAGATGAATGTGGGATCAAGCCCAGTTTAACTGCATGTGGAATGTTTAATGTGTATTCGACAAAACTGAAGGTTTTCTGCCTTATTTCTTTCTAGTTCCTCCTCTGGACTACTTCTCCAAAGCAATGTCAATCATCATTATGCCCTAATTCTATAAGAAGCAGGGATTAATTTGAAAGTAAATTTGCCTTTCATTTCAGACACCTCATTTGTTTCAAGTCAGGTGGAAATTTATATATAGCTTAAACAGTAGCAAAGATGAGAAAAGTCCTCTCCTATCCTTCCTCCAGATTAATCTGCATGTCTTGCACAACATGGACCCCAATTACTAAGCTGTTGTGTTAAAGCTAGGTGTGCTAGGATCCTACTTTTCCAGAGCTGCTTAGCTGCTGGCAGCTTTGCTCCATTCAGTTAAACGCTGAGCACATCACAGTAGGACCCTTCCTGCTCTAGGTTTACATCATGCAAGATGAGACTAAACATGGGACAGTGATTTAGATAAGGAAGGGCGTAGAGTCATTGCTGGCAAGGAGACAAGTGCAGGAAGGAACCAGAGAAGCAAGTTTTCAGGAACTGGGAAGTGCAGGGGGAGGGCAGCGGGATGTCTGACTGTATGGAAGAAGTGGAGGAGGGGTGACTGTATCTAAAAGGTAGAGCCGCTAAACTATGAAGGAACAGATCCTAGCCTACAGGAGTTTTGGACCTTGCCATTGTGATGAGGGAACCCCATAGCTACAACAAAATTATACTTACTCTTCAAATGTTCCCCTGCACCAGACAGCAGGTAGTAAAAGATGTGGAAGGTTCTCTCCTCTTTGGCTTGACGAATTGCACGTGACTTCTCCAGCAGATCTTCACAGAGTCAAGGCATATGGTAGGACATACAGTTCACTTCCTATTCTGTGGCAGGAGAAAAAAACTTGTACTACCTGATGTTCTCCTCACGCCAATTAACAGGGATATTGATTTACCAATCATTATCCATCAACAACCTACTGAGCTTCTGGTCTCAGTTCTGCCAGCTGTGATAAAAGACTTATTAACAACCAGAAAGACAGTGGCAATCCATCCCTACTTGTCTTGGACAGAAGTAAGAATGGCTTATTAAATTAAAAGCTATTAATCTTATCACAGTTTATGCTTCCATTTCAGCTTCCTAAGATTAGAATTCATTCATTCATTCAGATTTCCACCATGATCATAAAGGTCACAAAGAAACAAGAGATTAAAACAGTAATCTTGCTAGCATAAATTTAAGTGCTTCCAACAACTTTCTCGACCTGACTACAGAAAGCCTGTTATGAAGAGACTGCTAGGTACTGGTACTGCCACCTCTACAGCTTTTAACTTCCCCTTTTAAGTGGTTTTAGAAAGGATACAAGTCTCAATATTGGCTCCAACAATGTAACCGTTGACATCAAAGTTGATTCTGATGAACTTGCCCTAAGAGGAAGACAACAGCATCAAAAATAGCATTCATTCTTTCTGGTAACAGCAGAAAACAGCAAAGGTAAACCTCTTTTTAACCCAGGAAAGGAAGTTCAGAACTGGTCAGGCAGGTTTTAGGCAGAACATCAGATCAGCCAATAGGCAATGCCTGCTGATCACAACAGCAATTTAACGAACAAGACACCAAACACTTTCAGACATACCTGACATTCAGACACTCTACAATTTTAATTCACTATGCTTCAGCATAACCAGAGTCCATTCAGTTTCATGTGCTATATGTTCTAAACAGTTCTACCTCCCTCAGTCTTAGCTTCAACCATTTTCATTAGGTTCCAGCTCTAGCTCACACATCTGCCTCTCAGATGCTGTCTGCTGCTCTCCAGAGAAAAAAAAAATAAAACTATAAGGACCTGTATTTGTTCTCCACGATAACACTGACTGCAATAAACTTGTAATAAAAATCAGCACAGATGGTCCTGGCCCAGGGTCCGGTTCCTTCATTCCAGAGACTTACAAGGTCTATGATGGATAATTCATTAAATGAAATTCACTTCCCAGATTAATTTGAAGGAAGTCATTCACAGGCAGCTGTCCTCTCCCTGACAGCAATTAACCCAAAAGCAAGACCCATGTCTTCCCTCTGGAAAGTGTAGAATACTGGTATAGCAATACTCACAAATCTTGAGGAGTTGTCATTCTTTACCGTCTTGGCATTTCCAAAAGCCTCCAGGATGGGATTAGCCTGGAGCAACTGTCTCTCCAGTTCTCCCTAGAGAGAAATCAGAAATTAATGAAGTAGGTAGCAGTTCACTGCATTATCTTGGGTCAAACCAGCGCTGAAGTTTCAATTCACACTAGCTTGGCATCGGTTGTGGAAGCCATATTAAACCTTAGGAGGTGATCCCTTAAACCTTCAAAATGAGACTCATTAGTTATCTGGGTAAAACAGAAACATTTACAAATATGCCTTATTTCCTTCCTCAACACAAGGGCATTCCAGTGCTCACTTTGTGTTAACAAGAAGCCCTTCAAAGCCACTTGGCCATAACATCCCACAGATTCCCAGGATCAGAGTGAAACACTGTACAATCCAAGATCAGGCCCCTCATCCCAGAAGTGTGTTGCCATCTAGGCTCGAAGAGCGAGGAAAAAGCTCTCTTGCTACTGCAAGAGAATCCTGAACTCTGCTAGCCCTATGTTAAGAAGTTAAGTCTGAAAAGGTCTAATATTTAAACAAAACCAAAATGCTTGCACTAAGAGTCTACATCTTCCAAAATACAATAAAAAACCTCCTTTGTAAGGAGCCACACACAAAACAGAATTAGTGGTATCCCACAAACTGCGTGATAGCTCGCATTCTGCTGTCATATTCGCACACTCCTCCCCTCAAGCAACACAAAATGCTGGAGCTGTAGAAAAAGAAAATTCAGAACTTCTCTCCCTGCCAAATACTAGACCACTGGAGCATATACACCTTTCCCTGCAGGCTATAGATATAATCCTGGCTGGTTTAGAAATTACTTGTCCTCTTACTTGTCCTCTGTGTTAAAAAGCATGGAGTTCTATATATTTCAGGATCACTTTAAAAGCTTCTACAGACACAAAAGGACAGTTTAATGTTTCTCTTTTTAGCAGTTATCAGTAAGTACTCAAGACTTCCTGTGCATAACGGATGGAAATGAAGTTTGATTTGTGAGAAGTGGAATTTATGGGCAAATTATGTAAGGGTATTTATAAAGGAAAATTGTTCCCATTCATTCTCAAAGTGCAGTATAAAAAAGATTAGTCCTTACACAGTCTCTCTAAAAATACATGCAATAGAAAAAAAAAGAGGTAGATACATGAGAAACTGTACAAAGAACTACAAGTCTTTATTTCTTACTTCCACAGTCACCTCATTTCATGCTTGCAAAGCGCAAGGCCAAACAAGACCCTCAGTCCCTGTAGAACTGCACATCTACAGAAAGGGCAGCTGCTGCAAACACTTCCATTCACTCTCAAGTATATACGACAAGGAGATAAGCTCTGAGAAGGAAACCTGAGCTGGAACCTGAGCTAACCTGAGAGTTGTTAGCTGCTCTCTAACAACAGAGCCTTGAAACTAGGGTTCAGTCCTTGAAACTGCATGGCAGTCACATTTCCCCTCCTATTCTAGCAAGCGTACTGAAGTTGGAACTCTCTTCCCTCACCTCATCCCTACTCCCCATCCTGCAGTGAAGTCCTAGGACTTTGTGACTGCAATCTGTTACTATGCAAGTGAGAGATGTCAGCAACATAGCGATTCAACCCAATTATGGAACAAGGAGGGGAGATATTTAAAAAAATTTAAAAAAAAGCCCATTATACTCCCTCTAAACAGAAGTCAGGCTTTGACATCAAATCTATTTTATTCAGCTAAAAATAAAACTAAGGTCATGCTTAGCTACACAAAGATCTAAAGTGTATAGAAGTCCATACTACAGACCCTCCTGTTATTTAGTATCTAGAGTCAATTAGGGGTTGCTAAATTGTAGTTTAGAGGTGATTAGGTCTCTTGAAACCACCAAAGTAGCAATATAGATACAGAATGCCAGCTCAGGCTCACAGCAATAGAAAGCTGTACGGAAAGGTCAAGTTGGTGAGTCCTGATGATTTGCCCCAGCACCATGATACAGTGGAAAGATAAGTTTCCAGCAGTAAGTGGCTGTCACTACTGCAATGTATCAATTCCTCACTGCACATAGTCTTTATTTAAAAAGACAATCCCATTACCTTCAAAAATTCTAAAAGACGTTTTTGGGTGGAGTTTTGTTGTTTGGGGTTTTTTCACCTTTTGATGGTCACCTTTCATTGAGGGAGAATACTTCATTACTGTCATACAATGGATAATTCTGCAAAGCAAAACGTGTACAACACAGAGCTGTCCTTCACAAGCTTTCTAGAAATCCTAAGGTTCCTATCATTAAGATGCCACCAATTTTCTGACATCTGTAATTGCTATTCCTTGACCCAAAACAAATTTGTTTTACAGTTGGCATGCATTTGAAGTATGTATAATATTCCTCATGAAAACAGAAGCAAGAACAGCCACTGGATCTGTTAGCCTGTGGTTGGACAGTGAGCACTTCAGTACACTCTCTTTCTACAGCTCTGAAATTACTACATCAATTCAAAGCAACTAAAATCCTTGACAACTATCTTGTACTCTGAATTTTTTTGTATCTCACTTTTCGGAATTATTTCTATGCAAGGTAGAAGTTTTGCCAGCCATTTATTTTCAAGTATGAAGAAAATCACAGATAACAGCATACAATTTAAAACACTAAAAGATGGGGAGGGTGTTTGGGGATTTTGTTGTTTGGGGGGGGGGGTTGTTGTTTTGGATTTTACACCTCAGGGATTTGCTTTTGTACTCTTCTCTGCAGTCATGTGAGAGATTCTTGGAGAACTGAATCCCAACAAGAGTTGGTTGGAAGGAGAGGGGAGAAAGATCATCAGTAACCTAACCTTCATTACAAATTCTTAAACATTCGTAACTATTACCTATGAACTTCTGACTAGCTGCAAACATTCTCATCTTGAAAAAAAATATCGCGTGATTTATGATGTCAGTAGAGAAACAGAGACTAAACATGGGAAAACATCAATCAACTTCCATAAATAAAAGTTTCATCAAATTAAAAAAAGTGTTTATATAATTAGATTCGATAGGCCCAAAAGCAGCCTTAATGTGCTTAGTAGTCACACCATGCAGCTAGAAGCTATTTAGCTGAATATACTAATGCACTGGGATAGGTGAAAGCTGCCACTACCTCCAAACCAAGAGAGCTAGAGCTGAGAATGCACTTTGCAAATCTGATTTTGCTCTGATACTTGGAAAAACAGGGGTTTACATGCAAAACTTTTAAGAGGTGACAGTCAAGAAACCTTCCTGGTAGGTAAAGCACACTACTTTCTATACCACTACTATGCCTAGTATTGCAGCATAAAGGTTTGACACTATCATCTTTTACCTAAAGAAAAAAATTCAGCATGAGCAGTATACCCAAGATCCTCAACAAATTTAACTTACTCAATCTTCATTAAACCCTCATACTTTGGTTCTATGTTTAAGGTTTGTAAAGAATTGTTGCAGAGAACACTCATTACCAATTAACACTCAAAGACTCCAGTTCTAAATCCTCTCTGTTAAGGCCAGTGGCTACCATTCAGTCACAAAACTGAAGGAAATGTGAGCTGCAGGACTTCTTTGAATAATCAAAACTCAGGGAGAACAAAAAAATATAAATATCAAAGTTGGGCAATCAGTCCAACCAGTCCAACTTAGGACTGTTCTATTATCCTAAGCAGCTTGCTTCAGTGGTTGAAGTTTTGCTCAAGGATAAGCAGTGGAAGAATACTTAACTCAACCCCATGATTCTATTTTCCACACTTAAGAAAAAGAAAACGAAAAAAAGGAGAATGTTTCTAAATACAGCTACTGACAGACCATGGAAAAAGTCTTCATATGTCTGAAAGTTTGGCAAATAGGAAGTTTTTTTTTTGGTTGGATTCCAGAAGTGACTTATTACTATGTGCACACACACATAGCATGCCTGCGTGCAGAGATGCCTTCTAATCCGTATACTCTACATGCATAAGACATGCCTATGCGTTAAGCTACTACGGGAAAACTCTTATGCAGGGATACCACAGACACACTTGGCATCTGGCTTTCATTACACAGCTCATCAGTGAACATTTCCAACGTGTTCAGCTCTGGCTAACAGGCTCACAGTCCTGGAACACCCCGTCTGCAGGGCAGCCTTCCCCCCAGCCTTTCTTCGCAACCTGCAGCCACACCTCACTGCAGGGAATAGAAATCCAAACACCTAACTACATTTATCTTACTAGGAACACCACACACACTAGACAAGAAAGCTTGTTCCGGTCCTATTGCCCCGGAGGTTTACTTCTGGAATGGTGTATCTGGGAAAATCCTGCAAGAAAAAACTTAAATGCAAACTAGTATTGAGCACAGAACACAAGTATTCTTGTTATTACTTTAGTCTCCAATTGAACATCCTCACAAAAAATTACTGTGCACCACACACAAAAAAAAAAAATAAAATTGTGAATTGTCTATGGATTTGTTTTAGCTGCAGAAAGTGATATTGGTGTGGAGTGAAAAGCTGCTCAAAAAAATCACACAATGGGACAGAAAACGCATTCCTGGTGCAGAACGTGCATTAAACGTGCAGCTCACCTACGAGGATACAACTGACGAATTCGGCAATAGTCCATCGGGGGAGAGGGAGGGGAAAAAAATATAAGTGAGACATCTTTTAAGTCCTCCCACCATCACCACCACCCTCCTTTCATGTGCTAACACTTGGCTGCTTTCCAACCCTTCCACATTTTCCTACAATTTCAGAGTTTTCAGATGATGTCCACTAGTCTATCACTGTATTCTCCAGTTTTGAGACTGTGTGAGTATATATATACACGTATATATAGATTAGCCAGACCTAATCCATAAAAGTACAGAAGAAAGGAGACAACTCCTCCACAGAAGGAGCAGTTTTAAACTGCCTAGATTGGTTATATGCAATATAATCGTGTGAGAAGATCAGTATGGGTGATGCTTCATTTACAGTCTTTTGCTCATGCACTCACTCACAAATCCAAGAGGTTGTGGATGAGTTTATCCCCACTGTAGCTCCACTGAACTCAAAGGAGTTACGACTTAGAACAACGTTCCCTGGCTTGCAATTTTGGCATAGTTTTATTGCTTCATAGTTCACTGTCCTCCTCAGTCCCCTGACAGATGTTAGTAGCTAGTCTTTTATTGAGCAATATGGCTTTTACCATCATCAGCCAATATGTATTTATTGTCCAAAGTCAGCACAGCAATAAAGCATCGTTAAACTTAGGTCTTACCTGGTCTTTTTTAGACTTGTGCGAGGAAGCAACGTGAGCCAGATACTGAATGACCTTCTTGGTGTTCTCTGTTTTACCAGCTCCCGATTCACCTCTGTAAAGAAAATCTGCAATTCATTCACAAAAAAGATGTAGGGAGACATACTCATATTTCTAACCCCAAAAGGGCTGCAGAGCTGCGTTCTAGCCATTGCAGCACTTCCCTCAAATCCAAGAAAAACCAAGTCGTATTGATAAGCAGTAGCAGTGTAGCTGGACTGCAGGCTACCCCTCAACCAGTTTGCTGACGGGTGCAGGTTCCACATGCATGCATGGAGGAGGAAAGGCAATAAAGAATTGTGCTTCCTAGTCACTTGGATACGAAGATTGCCAAGTGCCTGAGGAATAATTCCAAGGCTGTTGTAGAGGTAGCACTGAAAGGTAATGAAGTGAATCTTTCTAAAGGAAGCCTCCTGACTGCAAGAAGAAATATACCAATTCCTTATGCAGAACTGAGGGCAAACCAATTTTGCTGTGTCTACAAGAGAAACTGCTGTATCAAGAGTATCTGTTACTCTACCAGCCTCATCAGTATGTATGTACTTAAACATAACAGCTGCATCAAATCTGAAGAACTTGTCCAAGCCTTTTCCATTTATAAGCTCCATTTCCTTAGGAATTTGAGCAACAGGGCTGTTTCAAGACTTCCCTTCTTCCTCCACTTCTTACTAACACTATTTGTAGCAGGACCTTCCTTGACTCTCAATTATTACCTGATTTACTAAGCCTACCCCCAGCACTTAAAATTAAGAGAGTCCTCCACCCAAGAATTTAAACCCACAAACTGTGACATCTAGTCAAGCTGACAACTGGAAATACTCACGTGCAAAGGATGGACTGATCCTCTCGATCTAGAATAAAATTAAAAAGTAGTCAGACTAAGACTGTAAAATTAAATTTCTCTGGTACAATGAAATCACAACCAAAGACAAAACCAGGAACTAGTAAACTCTGAGAAGTATCTTCAGAAATATGGCCAGGTAACCCCTTCTCCAGCAACCAGCCTCTCACCATATGCCAACTTACAACGGTACCATGGCAATTTTCTTCACCCAGAAAGAATACCGTTTACGGCTTTTCTACAAACAATACATAAGTCTCCCAGTGAACATTTCTTTATCACCGAGCTACATTTTGATGTACATCTACTTGTTCTTCAGCCCCTTCTCCCCATTATAGTGGGCCCATATTGACTTAAGAGGAAATGGAAGAGGGAGGAAGTGGGACAGCAACCATAGCAAATCCCAAAGTGCCAAAACCTTACATCAAACAGGGTCTCTCACACCCAAAACAAACATTGGAAACAATGAGAAATTTTTGTTACTTATTTTGTAAGGAATGGACTTGAAAACTACAATACTGAGGAGCAGCCCAACTCCTATACAGCTGATCTGTTTGTAGCACCATCCCCTATTGTATTAACACAGCAGCTGGTAACAGCAGAAACCTTTTTTCATGTTGACATACCAGTAGACATACTAATCCCTGTGTTCAATTTCAAGCTGTGGATGATAGTATCTTTCAAGTTACAGAACTTACTTCACCCAGCCACTTCGTCACTATCTTCTCCCACATCTTTAACCTCCTTCCAGTTTTCACCTATGATGCCACTTCCTCATACGCAGCCCTGACTAGTCCTTCTACCATGCCTTCATCCCACTGCTCCTTCACCACTTCTGTGTGAACATACTCCCCTGCTTCTGTGTTGGTCCACCCTGTGTCATCCCACTTCTCCCCCCCACAGTGTGCATCCTATTCTTCCCCCATGCCACCAGGAACCAGCTGGAAGCACTGGGCAGACTGCCTGTTCCTACACCAGAACAGCCTTAGAAGCTTGTACTCATCACAAGGACAGCAAGACCTCTTCACACACGGAACAGACTTGGGCACAAGTCATTAACAGACAGTCCACAAGAGCTAATGGGGGACTCACAGAACAGACTGTCACTGAACTCAAAATCCCCACTAGCTTGTAAGCTAACCATTTGGGGTTTGGTTTGGATTTGTGGGGTTTTTTGTTTGGTTGGGCTTTTTGTGTATATTATTTTTTGTTTTGGTGGGTCTGGGTTTTTTTGCTCAAGATCGAGACCAAAAGACAATCGGCTCAACCAGTCCAAGAACCTCAGTAACACATCACTCAGATTCCATCCAGTTAATGTCATTCTCTCCTTTTTCCACACTGAGCCCCAATTTTCTGTTGGACAGAAGTCTAATCTCTAAAAGAAAAAGCAAGGCTTAAACTTCCAATTCACTGGATTGCTCCAAAATATTACTTCATCAATTAATAACCATCATCAGTATGTTTATGGATGTTGACTGCCCTCATATGTAGCTACTGGTTCTTTTTATTCTTTTCTCCAATGTGTTAACCCAAGTGAATCCAATACTCTCCCCACTAGAGTACTAGATGATATAACTGAGTCACCATTCAAGTTGTTTTGTGCAAGATAAGCACAAAACTTAATTTTGAACTGCAATTAGGGAAGGCTTTATAGTCAGATAGAGTTCAAGTACCTCGAACTACTTTCTATACTCTTACACACTGCTGCTGCAACTGAATTTAGCGTTTTGTTCTTAACATCATCACTAACATACTCCGTTAGTGATGATGTTAATGTATGTTACTATATAACATTCTGAAAGCAATAATGGAAACACTAGGTTCACACACCAGACAGGCAACTCATGCTCTTAAGCTTCTTTACTGAAAACTGACTGTATGCAGATGAGCAAAAAAAAATTAGAGGAAAATAATCTGCTTTATCCCTGTTAATACTGTTCTCAGAAAGAGCTGATTAGCCCTAAGTCTGGAAGAAAGCAAGCAGAAAAAAATCATCACTCAAATGGTTTTGCCCTGGCAAATTACTAAGCATTCAGAAGTAGACACTGCAGCTTTACTGGCATTGCATATTAATTTTTTCAAGTGCTGAATTTTATTCATTGCCTTTAAGATATGCACCCCTTTTGCTGAAGGCCAGGCTAAGAGTAAATGTTACCCATCTTCCCTGAACCCATTTAAGGTTCCCAGTGGGCCAAGGGCTCAGCAGGCGTATGCCAGACCTCTTTGTGACTGGGCACTTTGAGGGTGGATCAGGGGAATAACTAATGACTCATTTATGGATTGCCTGAGGTAACGTATTCGTCGGTAGTGTGACCGCCTGGGTGCCATTCTCTATCACAAAGCAGCTGCGTGAAAGGACAAGATTGTGCTTTCATCATTGATTTCATCTACTTCTGAAAGTTTGGCTACAAAAAAGCAGCCCGCTTGTTCTAGAAAAGGTTATATTCACATTCAGGTACTAGAGGCTCTTTAAACAGCCAACTTGAGAGAAAAATGAAAAAAGGGGAAAGAAAAAAGACAACCCTAAGGAAGGTGCTCCTTATTCCTGATAAGCAGCTCTGGTCTTGGAATTATGAGCTGGGGCTTCAAAGACAGGCAGTGAAGCTCCAAGCACTTGAATTCCTTCCCATTCCCCCTTCTCCAGGGAGAAGATCCTTATTTCAGAGGAAGAAATTGGTAAGCAGAGAGTTAAACCCCAACAGAAAAAGAGACAATCAACATCCGATAATACCAAGAAGCTCTTTGGCACCGAACACTTTTTGATCATGACAAGTTTTGTCATACTTGGTTGAGCAGCTCTTTTCGAGCCTCATTCCAGTGAGGCAAGTTAGTAACTGCACCCTGGAGTGACCTGAGGAAGTCCCAAAGGGGTAAGCACAGGACTTTTCCACACCTTAAACACAGAGCAAGGTGTTGAAAAGTGCTCAGGCAGGAAAAGTCACAGACAGCATTCAAAATCCTCTTGGCACTACATTTTCCTCCCCCAACATACCTTCGTGGTGGCCTGCTGCAGCTGCGTTAGTCACCTCTGCTTTAAGCCAGCAGGAACGTACCTGCGAGTGCGGGCAAGTCACCGGCAGCGTGCAGACAGGGCCATAAAAGGCAACATTCCTGTTTGCAATCCGGGGGAAATTCTTTCCCAGGACTGCAAAGCAGCAGTCATTGGGATAGCTGGAATTCCTCTAATTGTGTACAGACAGACAACTCCAATAATGTGTTGAGCAACAGGAAACTGGAGCCGACCAAAGGGGCAAAGAGCTAACGCATACAAAAGCATAACTCTTAGATATGCTTCCAGTTGAGAATTGCCTTAAATGCCAATATTCATCTCCATATAACACTGACTGGTGCCATCCCGAATCAGAATTCAGTTGTCCAGATAAAAGGCCACCTCCACCCCTCCTTTTTTTTTTGTTTTTTAAGGATCATTCAACATGGGCGTAACTGCACTACTTCAGTCAGCACTTGCCTTTACTCCATTGTCAGTTGTGCAAGCAACTTACTCAGCAAAAGAGAATGTGCTGGGTACCATAAACTCAGTGGCTTATAATAACACCATCAAGAAACGCCTGATTAAAAGAAATCTGCATCTGCTTTTCAATCCTAAACAGAGTCACTTATTAAAGACAATCCAGAATAACAACTCATTAGTTAATTATAGCAACAGTTCTGTATTTCAGACCAGCTGGCAAGAAAAGCTTTTTATCTAGCCTCTTCTTTAGGTCTCATCACCATAGTATTCAAGTGATCATAAGAAGCAGCAGCCTCAAGCATCCAGAAATTCAGGATGTAAAACATCCTTCAAATTTAAGCTATACAGCAGTATGGTATATTAAGATCAGTAGCTTAATTTTACTATATAAAACCCCCATAATATCTCTTTCTTGACTTTCTTCAGTCCAAAAATAAAACATTGCATTTCAGACTGCTTCCAGGACATTGAAAACATAATTAAACCAAATTTTGTTTTCACAAGAGAGACATCTTGTACATAAGAAGTCCTCAGCCAAATATTCTAGTGCAAAACAACAAATCTGAATGAATGCTGAACTGCTGTGGTTGAATTTATTGGCATAATTGATAAATTAATAGAGCTCCAGACTCAAAACTGAATTTTGTTTTTAGATGTTTTGGGAGGGGAGAAGAAAAAGGTTGGGAGGCTAGAGGAGAATGTGCGATTTGAGCTCCACGTCTGGGTCACAGAACATCCGAGCAGGCCTTTATCACCCACTTCCTCTGCATGAGTGACTCCAGTTTCAAGCCTGTTCATCTCCATAAAAGGAGAAGTACTATAGCATTCACACACTGGTGACATCACCTCTGCAGCTAAGAGGAAGTGTAGCTGAAAGGCAAAGGCTTGGCTCCCAGTCCCCTGCCTATAGCTGACTCATTAAGGCTAACAGCTTAACCATAGCTGGCTGGAACCACCCACCTCCTAACCACCAGTGTCTGGCAGAACCAAGCAGCCTGGCCCGCCAGGTTTCCGTTACTGCACTGCCCCCCTAGCACTGCAGTGGATGTCTCTACCCCAACTTAGGCAACTGGCTGCCTCAACAAGCTAGAGAGATGACCTAAAGCAAGCATTAGTCTTAAATGCATGTAAATGCTTCAGTAGTTTTGGTTTCTCAGTCCCTCCTCAAGCTTCTCGTCCGACCTCAACATCATCTTACAACCCACGTCCTTCCTTCAGGGCTCTAACACTGGAGGAGCCCCAGGCACTTGACACTTGCGCTACTTGGAACAGCCCCACTGGCACAGAATCTAATCAAGTATGTTCACTGTGGTGCTTTAACCTACACGTTGGTGTGAGTAGGATCAAAAACACTCCAGGGGAGCACCAGAACAGAGCCAGAAAGCCTGTTTTTGCATTATCATTTAAGGAATATATTATAGAGAAGTTTCAAAATGCTAATAACCTGTCATCAAATGCAAAAAAGAAAGGAAGAAATCAAGTGAAGGACAAACATAGCACATCCAAGACAGTTCTCAACAACAGAACTTCAAGGTAAAACCAACCAACCAACCAAAAAACCACACACACACACAAAAAAAACCAAAACAAAACAAAACAAAAAACCCCAACCAAACAACAGCAACAACAACAAAAAACCCCCAACACTCAAGTTGGCAACACTGCAGTGCCAGGATTCAGCTTTGTATTATCTGGAGTTTGAGGACAGTCACAAGGAGAAAAGTAAATCTCATTTCTCAAAATGAAATATGTCCTACTGGGTTAAATGCAAATATTTATTTCCCCAAGCCATTTTTGGACTACAGCCCATACCCCTTTCTCTAGCATTCCTTAAGTGAATCTGGAGACAGCAAAACAGGAAAACAAGTTAGGCTGTAATTTAAAGTTACACAAATGTTTATGAAGTCCTGACAAGAGAGAAAAAGTGGTATACAGCCTGCAAAAGCTCAGGCAGCTGGTGATACTGAAACAGTGAACTGCAGGGAGACTGACAGCAAGGGCTGAACCATTACAAAAGGGACTGCCAGACTGCTCCTGCTCTGGTTTACAGGAATGAAGCAAAAAGGGTGTGGTAGCTACTACAAAACAAGTGGGCAACGGACTTTTTTAGCTCCTTGTTCTACTGAAAACCACATTTTGAGACACAGATTTTGAGAGCTGCACTTAGAAATCTGAAGTAATTCAAAGCACGTAAAATATTTCTTAAGAAAATCCAAAGCTACATACCTCTTTTCTTGCCATTTGTATGCAAATGCCATCCAAACGAACATCCTCCATAATTAGTATCCCAATTTAGCATTGCCTTTTGCATCAGAAATCTGGACAAATCTTGGAAACTAGTGAAACCACAGGCTATATTCTTTTGGGTTTAGTGGAAACAGAACTTGACCTTTACTTGCAACTTGAAAGAGACATCTGTGCCTCTCCATAATCTGAACAGCTCTGTCAGTCAAGTATCCCTGAATCAGTAAACACACAGACAATGTTGTATAGAAAATAAAGATGAACTTTGGGACAGTGCAATACATATTGCACTGTAGCAGGCCAATGCTAAGCAACAAGAGAAAGACTACTTGAGACCAATGAAGTTAAAACAGAAGCGTTCTACTGGTTTGGAAACATGAAATATGTAAACATCCAGCAGTTACAAATAGAATACTTCAAGGTCATGTTCTATAGAAGCAGATCTAGAGGACTGTTTCTTGTGAAAATGACAAATGGGCCTGAGGTGCATGTGAAGATCAACAACAGCAAGTGATTTGTCTTAAACAGCAAACACTGTTTCTTCTCTTAATGTAACAAGGCCAATAAAAATCATTAAGTTACTATCCTTCAGATTTTTTTTTCCTTTAAACACCAAACCCAGAGACTGTCTTAACTCCCAAGTGAATACCAGCAAGGTGCAAGCTGCATAGGCTCCTTTGCAAACTAAGGCACGAATGTCAAGGAAGGTTTAATTACTGGACAATGATTTCAAAAGTTTTTAGTGAACCATTAGGAGCCCTTCACTAGTACGTGGAGAAACTGGATAAGAAAGGAGATGGAGCACATTCATAAGCAACGTGCTGTCTATTCCCTCTCCTACCTGTCTCTTAGTTGAGCAGGTTGAGTTTTGGAAAATAACCACAGTCTGAAGTTGCAGACAACAGCTTTAAAAACAGCCATCATGCTCCAAACACCAATGAAATTTCTAGGTTCTATCAGAATTTGACACAGAAAATGCCCTGTATAAGATCCAAATAGAAAACCAGGTGCTGTTTAACTGCTTTAAATGTATTTTTCTAAATAGATCCCGTGGAGACTATGAATTGAGGTAAAGAATGTATCCCTTCAGTGTACACCTGCTGCATTAGAATAATGATTTGACGTCTCTCCACTTGCAGGCTCCAGTCATCAGCACCAGAAGAATAATTCTTCTGAAAGCAGTCAGACCTGAGGCTTCTGGCATCTAGGTTATCCAAGGAACAGAAGCATTAAGACAAATGGTTGTTTTCTCTGAAAACAAAAATGCTACACTTTTCAGAGTTCTCATCTTGAAGTACATGAAGCTACTCCAACTACCATATAGCAAAATAATGTTTTCATCTCAGTTCTGAGCCTTAATGTGTTGGGTCAAAGAAAGGAGGAAAAAAAAAAAAAAGAGAAAATAATAATCACTTTGAACGTGTTCTCCATTGTGTTATTGCTTCAAGGAAGTACTTCTAGCAAAATTTAACAAAAAGCAATATAACCTCTTGGAATGTACAAATGCCACCTGACACTTTTGTAAATGGAGTAACCACGGTAGACACTGAAAGAGGAACAAGCTCACCCATAGTGCATCAGCACAGATGCCTGAAAAGGGTTAAATAGTTTCTAGATTAACAGAGGTTGGAATAAAGCTCTCATCTTCCTCTCCCTTCCCAGCTGCTTTCCTGATAAATGTTCCTTTGAAAGGCCTCATTATTAAAATACCATAAATTGACTGGGAAAAAAAAAAAAAAAAAAGATAATCAGAGTCCAAATCGATTGACATGCAAGGCTTTTCCACTCTGTCATGTCAGCTTAAGAGATAACTATACCCCATGCTGACAGAAGTCAGAGTCAACAGCTTGATATCCTTCTCCAGACCATGAAGGATTCCCAGCCTTCAGGGCTCTAAAAGTAACCTGGGGAAGGCAGCCTAATCCTAAATGCCTCCAGCTCATGAGGAGCACCAGATGCTTTCATCTTCTATTCTCCGTACAGATTCTTGCCAT
>NW_009931338.1:13972-25158 GCF_000696875.1 Nestor notabilis | reverse complement strand
TGCCCATACCACTGGCTGCTGAACCAAGCCTCCCCCACTGCTAAGCAAAACTGAGAAAGTGGAATAGGAATGTTGCTTTCCATTGCCCTACAGGCCAGCCAGGATCAGAGACACTGCAACAACATACTCACCTTTACTTCACTCCCAGTAGCAAACGTCAGCGCTACTTGTTACCCTTTGTAATAGAGAAATAAGGCAGCAAATAACCCTCAAATGATCTCTAGGGTTCTTGCTAGCACACATACGCACATGTGAAGCAATACAAACACACACACACACCCCTTTTCAAACCTAGCAGTGACCAAAGCAAGCTAGTTCAAAAGTTGACTGGGAATGATATTCATGTCCGACAGGCATTCAGAAAAAAAGTCAGTGACATGGTATCTCAAACCAGGCAAAGAGGAGCTGGGCTAAACCTTTACTGCCAATACTGATGAGAATATTGCATAGCTAGAATTGTTCTGGGAAAGGCAAACACTCCAGCAGAGTTCACAGCAACTTTCCCATGCTAGGAAAACACAAGGAGTGCTGCCATTCTTTAGCTTTGTGATTCAAGTCTGGGATTTCCAAGTTTTAGACATCATTCAAGCAGTGGTCTGACAGAGACACCTTCTCTTTTCAAAAGGAAACAAAATATCCGTGTAGATGAATCACTAGCTCTGAACCACTGTCAGACCAGGGAAAGTCACCTGTCTTTTGTTGCAGAATTGCTACTGTCTGGATATCCACTGCCACATACCAAAATATCTGGCAGGGATGAAGGACAAGATGCATGTATGTGCAGTTCCAAACGGTTTAACTGTTGTCTGTAGAGGGACAAGGACTTCAGTCTCCTTAAAATAATGACAAATAAATTGTTTCTGCCCCTATAGAGGAAAGATTTTTTTTTTCTAGGTGTCCTGGTTTTGGCTGGGGTAGTGAATTTTCTTCCCGGTAGCTGGTACAATGTTGGGTTTTTTTATTTAGTCTGAGAACAATGCTGATAATACACCAATGCTTTAGTTTTTGCTAAGTAGTGCTTATTCTAAGTCCAGGACTTTTCAGTTTCCCATGCTCTGCCAATGAAGAAAGGGAGGCCGGGAAGCAGCATAGTCAGGATAGCTGAACTGAACTAGCCAAAGGGATATTCCCTACCACAGCACATCATGCCCAGTATGCAAACAGGGGGCAGATGGCCAGGAGGTACTGATCACTGCTCAGTGACAGGCTGTACATTGGTCAGTGGGTGGTGAGCAATTGTACTGTGCATCACTTGTCTTTCTTTGGGTTTATTTCTCTCCCCCTTTTTGTTATCTCCCTTTTCACTGCAATTATTACTATTTTAAGTATTAAACTATTCTTACCTCAGCCCACATGTTTTGCCTTCTCCTTGCCCCACCTCCCCCTCCCTAATTCTCCTTCCCATCCCACCAGGGCCAGGGGTATGAGTGAAGAGCTGCAGGGTACTCAGTTGCCAGCTGGGGTTAAACCACAACATTAAGGAACAGTAACTCTGGTAAGGCTAAGCCAATAGCTTGTTTAAGAAAAATATATGTTGGTAATTCAGCTGACAAGGAGTGGGCAAGGGAGAGAAGGAAATAACAAATGAAGTGAAACACTGATAAGAGGTTTATGGACAACCACACTGCCACATATAGTACTGAAAGTGCATCTGTCCTTGTGCTTCATGGCAGATCCAGCCTTTGTCTGAGGGAAGCGAAGTCTTATATAAATGAAGTCCAGGTTCACAGTTTTTTTCCTCTGGATACAGCATTCCTTTCACAGTAACACATCAGTAGTGTAACTGTATTTCTTAAAGAGTTGCCACATTTTCAACAAATTGCCATCAGTACCCTGCCACCAGTTCCCAGCAGCATTTCTGTATGGCTCACCCCTCCCCACCCAAAGCTTTTACAAACATAGCTTAATCCATCCATCATGTTAGCGCTCCCATGTGCTCTGCATGGCACCACACTTCAGCAACCTTTTCCAGCATTCTTCACACCTAAAATTTGTTTAAAGCTACAAACACGGGTATATGGAAGCAGTTTTTCTTGCACCCTTTCCAGTCTGGGCAACCGTACTGTTATAGTCCCCTGTAGTTATTCTTGGAGGTGCAAGTGGTAGTGAGGGCAGGGGAAAAGTAGAACTCTAAACCCAAGTCTAATTAGAATTTGAAAGCGTGATTTTATTATAGCTGGCCTTTGTTCAAAAGATTGAGACTAATGACAAGACCTGAGAGAGACAAACACCTTAATCATTGCTAGTCATCATAAAATAAAGGAGTAATCAAATTCATAGAAACCATCCCAAATCAAAGCATCCATTATATCCGTCAAACCTTACAAAACATGCCTCTTCATATAGCCCAGCTACAAGTAGGAAGAAAAGCCCTAAATACCTCCACACCTGAACACTCTCCAAGCATCCTAAACGCAAGCACTAGCTGTGCGTAAGACCTCCTCTCAGAAGTGGGTTGATACAGGGGAGAGATGCACCAGACATTCAGAGCTCCATATTTAAAAGTCCTCAAGTGACAAATGAGCAGCAGGTTCATCATGGTTCCTTACTTCTCATTTGTATACATGGAGAGGGAAAT
The DNA here is from genome assembly GCF_000696875.1 of Nestor notabilis. Taxonomy (NCBI): domain Eukaryota; kingdom Metazoa; phylum Chordata; class Aves; order Psittaciformes; family Psittacidae; genus Nestor; species Nestor notabilis. The sequence continues at coordinate 22,580 of NW_009931338.1, read as the reverse complement.
AGGTCAAGCAGCTTGCTTTCATTTATTCTATGAAAAGCCAACAGATGTATCTAGTATTTCCTGATAAGTTTTATTCTTAACAGAATAAAAATGTAACAAAACAACTCCTGATGAGTTAAACTACCACTGACCATCACACTTCAATGAACTTGTTTCACCCAACCAGGCTGTATGACTGGATTTGAAATACTTTTGTTAAAAGCCTGTATCAACTAATACACATATTTGCCCACCTACAGCTATTGTTCCATAGGCTCACCACTGAAAGGGAAAGTTCACTACCTCAATTTGTCTGTTCTTTATGTCAAGTTTATCTCATCAGACTCTTTGTAAGGTTCTTCAATCCAACAGAGCAGGAGAAAGCTATTCACCTCAACACAAAGCTGGCACCTAGTAGGTGTCAGGTGTCTGTAAGCAAGGGCAGAAGGGGCAACAATGCCTTTTGATAGCAGTGAGTTGCCCTCCTACAGTGTTTTGACTGCAACCTTGATTTGTGATTTCAACAAGAGTCATTATCTCAGTCAGCACTCACCTTGCATCATACTCCTGTAGGCTGTGTCTGTGATGGCATAGATATGAGGCGGCATCTCATGTCTCTTTTTGCCTTTGTACATCTCCACTATTTCTTCCGAGTATATGGGCAGGTTCTTGTAAGGATTGATTACCACACAGAACAGGCCTGAGTAGGTCTGGAAAGAAAAACACCCCAGCAAATAAAGACAGGAATTAAAAATGTTGTATACTTGCACATTTTAGCAGTATATTCCTTGAGAAAAAAACCCAAACAAACCAGTCCTTTTCTAAGTGCTTTTTCCAGTGATGCTACTAAGCAATATTAGAATCTGAGCAACATTTAAAGTCCTATCAACTTGACTAGTACTCAACCTTTCCAAGTATGCACAGAGCATCAACTGACACATTAGTCACACTGATATCAAACTAGCCTGCTCCTTGGCTAATTAAGTCCACTAGGACTGGCTTTTCTTCCTTTCAAAGTTCTGATATAATGGACACTTGAATATAAGGTAGGTGCTCAGCTCCTAGAAACATGCATTTTATTATGTTCTGCCTCACACCTGCTATGGATTTATCCAGTAATGGATCAACTACAACATAATAAAATTTCAAGCCCAAATAGTTACTAAAAGAAAAATAAGACAATGGTACTCCTTAGATCTTTTCAAGACCACCTGAAAAACTGAACTAGGCTAAAATTCAGTGTTGACCCTGGACATTGGATTAGGTGGCCTCCTACAGACCCTTCCAGCCTAAAGACTTACATGATTTATAACATAAAGAACATAACTAGAACTAGATTCAATATGGTAAGGTCATTAATGTTGTATAGTTCTGAACTATTTAATACAGAAAACAATTCTTAAGTATTCCATGCTCAAAGAGTCAGCAACATTTGTCAATGCTGATTTCTCAATTGGTTTCCACTGGCTTAAATTCCACAGTTCTGATGGAAGACAACTGTCAAAATGCTTCTAGTTTAAAATATTAAGCTTCTTAAAAGAGAAAAACAACCCTCTGAGATACAAATATCTAAAAAAAAAAAAAAAAAAACAAAAAAAAACCCACCAAACAAAAAAAAAACAACAAAAAACCACCCCTAACAAACATTTTACTTGCAAAGGGAATAGGAGGAGCAGAAGCTTCTTAGATATTTCCTCGATATTCTAAGAATAGCATTTGAAGCCTTGCTCCTGGGGTTTAGAGCTATCCTACAGTTCCCTGTCAATTTTAGAGGCAGCTGTTTGAAACATCTGGAGAGGAAGAGCTTTCTACAGCAACTTGCAGTGCTACCAGAAGACAGTATATTTGGCACTTTTCTATTGCTACCACCTCTTCTACTGTTTGCTCAATGAAGAGTGCTTTGGAGTGGTGAAGTGTTCTCCACAACAGGCACAGAGAGTACTTAATCAGATTTAGCCTCCTTATCTAGATAAAGGTAAGTATTAGATCACAGTGATCAGAAGGGTGAAAATAGCATCTACTACACAGTTTACTGTCTTATATCCAAATTTCCTACATGCTGGCTTAACACCACATAATCAGCCCACTCTTACATGCAGGAGATTCTGATACAGCTTTCACCCTATGTCCCCCAGAAAGCAAAACTTTTATAGGTATTTAAGGTTCCTTTTCCATACACCAGTTTGAACTATCAGGATATGCTTCCAGATCTACCTGTTAAGTATTTGAGGAATATTTGAAAATACTAAATCTCTTTCCAAAGTAGGAAACTATGAAACTATGCAAGTTGGCTAAAAAACTTTTTGCGTAGGACTTTGAAAGCTCCAGGAAGCTAAGCTTCAGTGAGATGTTCTAGTGAATTTAAGTCTGAGGTAGTGCTTGAAAGGAACAGTTTCAGGAGTTTGCAGAAACCAGCTTGGCAATGCTAGTTCCTTTTGCCTCAGCCTAAGCTCTCCATCATGTCAGACAGTACTTGTACAGCACAGACTAACTGCTGAAAGTCTGGGTCATGCTTTCCTGACCTTTGACTAGTGGATGACAGCGTAGGACCAAGAGGTAGGAAGGGGTCAACTCAAGAGTAGCATGTTCACAATACATGCAGTGCACTTTTTTCCTTACACTGACATGGAAATAATTGACATTGGAGTCAACTGAACTGTTAGAAGAAAAGCTGTAATTTTATCAAAGTTCTGGAAAACAAGTAAACAAAAACCTTCTAGGTTGCCAGTTTCAGCTGTCTGAATTAGCAGCCATCACACCTCAAATCCCATGGCAGCAGCAACAGGCACATAATAATCAAAAGAAGATGCCCTATACAGTCCCCCTTCCTTCCAACCCCAACAAAACTGTAACTCATGGCACAGACCAAACCTACCTCTCCCTTCAAGATGTTAATAAAGATGTTAATAAAGATGTTTCAAGATGTTAATAAAGCTGAAGGCCTGTTTGTTGCTTTTGGGGGATTAGAAGTGAGAGCAAAAGAAAAGTGGTAGCAACTACTGTGGTAATACTCCAAAACTAATATAAAGCTTTCTTGTCTACATTTGTGTGACTTTTTATGGCTGTGTCTGCTGACACATTAGAATTGTTGCTTTTCAAATAAGAATAAAGGTCTGAAGCTGAACTGAAGCAGTCTTACTGATGAGAGCAGCAGTTTAGAAAATGGAAAACATTAATTTCAATTACAGTAATGAAGCCACGAAGCAGGTATGCAGGAAGAAGCCATCACCTTCTTCCAGCATTCTGGTTGCCAGGAGAAATACCTACGGGAAGTTTCCTGCAGTATAATGATCTCAGACAGATGTGTGAGGTGATATTTTTGTCTAATAAAGAAAGGCAACTAATCATGGCTGGGGCAGGTAACTGAGTGTGAATACCACATCATGACTGCTGTTCAAGCACAGGCAGAGTTTTATAAAGGAAGCAAGTTGAATTGAGCAGAAGCTGCCAGCTCTACAAAGAGAAGACAAGAGTCATCTTCATCTTATTAAAGAACAAGTAAAGACTTATATTCATAAATCCCCAAACTGAACCCAAGGCTCCAATTGAAAGGCTATCCTATTATAAGCATTGCTGGCTTGGAAATCTGTACCTTGTACTATCTCAAAATAGAATTCTGGCATTACCTTTTGTTAACTATTTCAAGTGACATGGGCCAAACTGGAACTAGTTTCATTTTTCTAACTGCTAACCTAGCTCTGAAGAGCTCAAAGGACCATCTACAGCATGGCACAAAGCCAACAGCATCAGACAGTTTCTTTTCCAGCAACTGTTAACTTCAGTGAAGTAACTGGAACATGTAAGACAGTTCAGTTCAGGTAAGCAACACAGAAGCTGAAAATGATCTTTAGATAAAGCATTCATAAGAGAAAGGGTTAATATGAAAGCCAGTCTATTAGCAAGTCACCTCAGTGCAGAACCAATCAGCACACAGAAACGGCAAATTGGTGTCAGACTCAGGCACTTAGCTCTTAAAATGTTTGACACACTTCCTGCTCAAAATTTGTGTGCACCAGCCATAAGATTTCCCCCTTCCTTTTATAGGATGGGTAGACAGAAAAAGTTAAAAAGTAAAAAAAGCCACAAAACCACACATTGCTGCTGGCAAAGAAGATAGAAAGGACAAGAGCAGAACTAAATAATGCCTACGATCTTTCCAGAGACATTTATGCTAGAGATACATTGCGTGTATTCTCTTTCTTCAAGAGGATTAATGATCAACCAGCAGCCACTCCAATGAAAGTATTTTAAGCCTCCGCATTAATCTCCTGACTTGCTGAGAACTGCTGACAGGTGAGATCAGTTCATTTCACAAGTGCACAGAAACACAGTTTTGGCAAGACTTCTGTAATAGACAATTACTATGCTAGGATTACTTTGGTGAAGGGTGTGGAGATATTTTAATACTTCTTACAATCCAATTAGAAAAACTCAATTTATTACAGTCACAGACTATGTCTGAAATTTCAGAGGATATCTTGCAAGATATGTGAAACAGCCCATTGCATAGTGTGCAACAGACTTTGAGATGCTGCTGAATAATTTCCAACAGCTTATTACATAACCCATCAGTTTCCTGTTCTAAAAATGTTGCACATGATCTTGCACATCCTATTTCATCTCACTACCAAGATTCTTCCCTCCAAGAATAGATTTTGACCAATAGTCAAAGGAGTTACTGACTACAAAGAATAACTTATTGCATCAACCTTCCGCCACATCAGCTCTCCAAATTTTGACATCAATTGGTAGGAGTCAGACTAAGTTTTTATCCGCTTTGCACCCTTCACATGTTCTCTGATAATTTCTGCAACAGTTCTCTATATAGAGGTGATCTTGCCCATTTACTCTGCTCTCATGAGACCCCACCTGGAGTACTGTCTGCAGTTCTGGTGTCCCCAACATAAGACGGACATGGAGCTGTTGGAGCAAGCCCAGACGAGGGCCACAAGGATGATAAGGGGGCTGGAGCACCTCCCTTATGAAGACAGGCTGAGAAAGTTGGGGCTGTTCAGCCTGGGGAAGAGAAGCTGCCTGGAGACCTCAGAGCAGCCTTCCAGTATCTGAAGGGGAACTACAAGGATGCCGGGGAGGGACTGTTCATCAGGGATTGTAGCGATATGACAAGAGGTGGTGGGTTTAAACTTAAACAGGGGAAGTTCAGGTTAGATATAAGGAAGAAGTACTTCACTGTGAGGGTAGTGAGGCACTGGAACAGCTTGTTCAAGAAGTGATAAATGGTCCATCCCTGGCAGTGTTCAAGGCCAGGTTGGACAGAGCCTTGGGCAACATGGTCTAGGGTGAGGTGTCCCTGCCCATGGCAGGGGGGTTGGAACTAGATGATCTTAAGGCCCTTTCCAACACAAACCATTCTATGATTCTATGCCTTCGTGCTGCTCCAGAAGAGCAGTGGTCACAGCACTAGCAGAGTCAAAGTTTCTAGCCTGTGTTCATGCTGCTTAACTTAGAAGGTAACAGTTCACAAAGGTTTCTACCATTTTTTTTTTCCTGCTGCATGGTGTCTTAGATACCACCAGTCCCTCTTAGGGCAGAAGAGATTATCTACAGCTTGCCAAATAAGATGACTACACAAAAGACTTATCATTACAGGTATGATGAAGTAGCAAGCATTCAAAACCCCTCAAAACATACATAAAACATACATATAGATATCGCAGAGAGTTTTTACTCATGCTGTCTTCTTCATATGACAAGAGAGGCAGTTTTGGGGTTTCAGCAGCACAAAAAGGGGTGGGGAGAGGGAAATCTAGACAGACATCTTCAAGGACATCTACCTATGAAATTTATTCTTTAATAATTTTGTTTTAATAGATCTTTTAATCTACTGTGAAGAATATTTCATAATGCCTAAAAATATGAACATCCACTGTTTCTGCATCCCTCAGGATTCCATCTCAGGCAGTCCCATTTTAATACTGTTAGCAGAGGCTAGTCTGAGAATAAACAAACCACAACACACTAGTTCCTGTTTTAACCAGTCTCTGCACCCAAGTTTTACATTAATCATTCTTTCTATGCCTGCAGAGTATTAATAAAGTAAATGCTGTCATGACCAACATCTGCTGGCTAAGCAGAGGCCACATGGAGAGGAAAAGGGAACTTCAGAAGGGAACTGGACAACCAGGTTGAGGTTCCAAATTCTCCTTCTTTTTGCTTTTGGTATTCAGTGAAGTAGTTGCTGCATGCTTCAATTGGGTATGACCATTGGTTCTATAAATGGTATCTTTGTCATTTCCACAGCAAAAAGAAGCAGGAATCTCTCTCTGCTCTTGTCCACTTTGGGGTGCAAAGAAAAGGAAATGTTTCCTATCTGTAAACACATGCAGGCCTACATGTGCCTTCTCCAGTAAGACACTCTGAGATCTTGAATTTTTGTAACACAAAAAGCTTGGCATCAGCATTCTTTCCCACTGAAGCTCCAGACATGGGAAAATGCAATTCAGATGTTAGGTATATTAGGACTGCATTTTTATTATTACTTGATTCAGTTCAGATCAGACTCTCTGTTTACTACTTTGCAACTGCTCTCATGACTTGCTAAGCCAAAGTTAAATGGCATTCAGAACATCCTGCAAATGAAGACATTAAAATGTTAAAGACAGATTTACCACAGCATTCCTTGAAAGCTTCAACTAGAGGGGGATTGGCATAGTTTAGTGAAAAAATGTTAAGCAGAGGGAAGAAGTTAAGTCACATGAGAGTTGTCTATAGGGGCAATGAAAGGTTAACATACACATTTTTAGAAGCAAAGCAATTACATTAAGTTCAATTACTATGTAATCAAAAACTGTTACCCCAACAGACAAGATTACTTACATAGATCAGTCCCGAGTAGTATCTCTCCTTTAGGTTGTGAAGAACAGAAGCCTCATTCAGGCATGTCAGCTCTGCCATATCTTCCACTTTAGAGAATTTGGGAGGGTTCATCTTCTGGATGTCATCCTTATTTACTTTCACTCTCTTCCCATTCTCTGCCAGTTCCACCACAGCCTCATCTCCTACTTCTTCCTTCAGGCTAGCTGCCTCAAACCCATTCTTCTCAGACGGAACCCATACCAGCTTCTTAGCTGCCCAGTCAGCCTGAGACAGAGGGTTATTAATGATGTTTTTGTCCACATAAAGGTACTTATCTGCATCCCGTTGCGACATTGTGTTTTAGAATTGGGGACCTGTGAAAAAGGGGAAAAAAAACCAAACACATTTTTAAAGCCTCAAGTTGCCTTGCAAATTCCTATAGGCAGACAGGCACATGCTAAGTACTCCGAGTCCCCGGTCATCAGAACATGCCTCCCCTTCCTTTAGTTTCATGTTAGTAAGCACTGGTAAGTTATACACAGAATCGTAGAATCTGTCAAACTTCAAATAAGGTCTAGGTTTTGCTTGCCAAGAGGATGCAAAAAAAAAATAAAATAAAAAAAAAATAAAAAGAAAAACAAACCATAAACTAGCAAGCAGCTAAAAAACCCCAACAGAATACTGACCCTTAAGCATTTGGAAGCCATTATTAGGCAGTAAAGAGAATGCACATTGAAGTGGCAAACATCAAACAAGATGTGCCAATACTCATAGCATGAGGTACTATGTCAGTAATGTTCAGTTCAAGATTACCCCTTCACTGCTCTACTTGGTATAGATACTAGAAATACATTTAATCAACGGCTTTACTTCCTATTTCCTGGTTCTGATAAGTTACCAATCAAATACCACTTCTTAGAAATGCCACAAACCAGTCTAGACAACACACAAGATGCACTTTGCCTCTAGAAGACATCATCAATAATTTGAGGACAACAGTTAAGACCAACATCAAATGCTTTCCATCACCAGCTTAGTAGCAACACCCATCCCAATCAGTTTGCATCACTTCTTTAGACCATGTTCAGTAGCAGAATACCTCCAAGACAGTAACAGAATAAATCTGTGGTCAGAAAATTTTACAGCCCCAAAATCCTTCTGTGCAGCTACAATTAGGTAAAGTAGAAAGTATCACCCCTACAAAAGGGAGATTTAGGTGGCATGCTCAGAAAATGGCACCTTAGATTTAGTGTTTCATCAAACCCAGAACATTACTGCCACAAATTTTCCAATTTATAAGGCAGCAATTTTATTAATGCCATTCAGAAATCCTTTCAATCAGAAGAAGGGACTGCATGTGTCAAAGCTCACTGACCATGTAACAGCAGCCTCTTTAGAAGGTCCCATAAATATTACTTCTTGGATCCTTCCTCACAAAGATACCAGTGTCCTCAATATATGTTTTTCATAACTTGGATAGAAGCTAGAGCTCTTTATCACCAAAAGAGCAGGAAATGAAAATACCAATATTCTTGTCACTGGAGGCTGTCAGGAGCTCCAGGGATAACTTCTACAGAGCACACCCATATTTACAAGCCAGCCTGCAAATTAAATAGGTGAAATCTGACTATAGATACTGCAGACAAAAAGGTATTGAAAGCAGGACAGAAGCAGTTCAACTCCCAAAATACGCATGAGTGCAACAATAGATGCTGAGTCCCAGCATTAGCAAGCTGTGAATGAAGCCAGAAAAACATCAGCTATAATGATGGGCACAGATGCCCACACCAGTCATTTGTAAGCATGTAGGGAA
>NW_009931338.1:609-13941 GCF_000696875.1 Nestor notabilis | reverse complement strand
TAGGGAAATTCCTTTCAACAAATGTATCACTGTAGGTGGTAGGCAACTTTGTGCCAAAGACTGTAAGGCTAGCTGTATATTCACAGTCAAAAATTCTACAGCAAACAAAGAGAAAATTACTCTACAAGTAATTGTTTCCTTTAGCTTGAGTTTCAAATCTCTGTCTCAAGCCTTACAGGATATGCCAAGCAGCTATCCCACACTTCACCTCATCTTCCCTTCCCCACAGGGTCACTCTGACACTTCCACCTCAGTCATCACAATGGTGATTCTCAGAGCAACTCCTCCACCCTGGCTTTTCACATTTTTTGTTGAAAACCCCTATTTTAATGAGTACACGATGAAGTGATTTGTTGCAGAGATTAGATGCAGCAATCAAGAGGCTGCAATGAAAAATCTGAGCTCTCGAGAGAGCTGCAAGACCACCATACAACAGCCAGCTTGGCAGAGTATTTAGGAAATGAAGAAGACTAAGAATTCAAGAAAAGATATTGGGACTCCATGACATTGCAGAGTATCATCTGCAGGTTGTGGTCAAAGGGTTAAAAAAAAGGGAGGGGAGAGGAGGAGGGAGAAAAAGAAAAACAAGAAATAAATATTCAATTGTGTTCAGAGTTGTATCAGGTTTGGCAAGGCAACAGCTCTGCTCTACCCTCCATTACACAGTTTCCTGCCTATGCAACTCCCAGAATCTAACCAGTTGCCTTTTTTGGCTATAATCAGGCAGGACACAGAAGCAGTATGCTTCAGCTAAATTCAGTTTCATCATTTCCTGAGGAATCCTAACTACCCAGCCATCTGAAGTCTCCTACATTACACTGAAACATATTCCTCACTTCCTTACTGTTGAAGTACATGCATTCAAATACACCTTGGAGACTTCTGGGATAAAGGCTAATTCTTTTTGTGGTAAGAAATACATAAGACCACAAGAAATCTTTCAAGGGGTATCTTGAAAGCCAGTTCTAGATCTGAGGAGAACTAAGGAAAGAACATAGCTACAGAGAGGTTAATCAAATTCCTCACAGGAGGAGAAAGCTGAATTATCTTGCACACAGCAAGAATACATTCTTCAGCCAGTATGGGATCATTCTATATCATCTATCCCTTTTTACTCCCAGAACTGAAACCAAAATCTTTCACAGCAAGAAGATAAATAGCCTAACACAGCTATTCTAAAAAATCTCACCAAACACTAAGGGATTTTTTATGCCAGTATTACCAAATAGTGAGAAGATTCAGAGATGGTCTGCACCTCAAACTTTAAAGACTTGAAAATTACCCTATTGCATGGCAGCAGCAAACAGTCTTGTTATCACCATTTCATATGCTCCAGAACAGAATCATCAGGTACTAGAACTAAAAAAATGGAGGCTCATGCTAAGATAACATGGTATTAGCGCTATTCTCGAGGCTGACTTCTAACCCACAGGGCCTCTAAACTACCAGTACCACAAACCAACCATTAATTTGCCTTCTCCACAAGAACAGTACCAGAGGAATCAGATTCAGCAAGTTCCATCTCATGGGCTTCAAAATGTATCTTCCTAGCTTATGCTGCACTTCACTGGGCATTTCTAAAAACCCCTGCAGTGGTGAAGGAAGTGAGCTCAGTAAGCTCTTGCAGCCTCAAAGCAACTCCCAACGAATGCAAGTCATTGCCATTTTAGGAACAAATTAGGAAGCTATTTGTTTGCCTAGTAGCTTGCATTTTGTGTGTAGATAATTATGTGGGGCAAGGACATTTATCTTTACAGGGCTATTGTGCAACCATCAGAGGAGAATACCGTTAACAATATTCTTTTTGATGCAACAACAGTCTATGAGTTAGAAGACTGAAAAATACAGAAGGAAGACAGACCATCCTTGTTTTGAGTTTAAATGCCTCCTTCCTAGTATTGTTTCCAAATATGAAATACTACAGTCACTTCCCTGTTAACCCAGGATGCTTCCTTACTGTGGTTCATAGCAGTCTGAGGAACAGGCTGGCCAAACATTGCTTGTTTTCCATTATTTCATGCGCCAAAAGACATTCTTTTGCCATTTAACTAACTATATAATTGCCACAAAGATGCCATACAGTTACAGATGGAGGCAAAGCAATCTCTACAGTCATGAATAGCATAGGACCAAGACATTAATAATATGTAGACCAACCTTTTAAAAAAAAAAAAATTCAAAACCCCTTTGCATACATATTTCCCTGCAGATTCTTTTGAGATGAACAAATTAAACACTGGCTTTAAGTTAAGATGCCATGCATTCTCTTGGAACTAGGCAGAATTAACCAAAACCCTCATTTGAATACAATCATACAGACAGAAGTTTGCCTTAACCTCCTACAGTTCCATAGCCTTAAGGCTATGAGACACTTCACATACTCCTCTCCCTATTTACAGCATCAAGTGCTTCCCAAAAAGCTGGAAATAAACACCTGGCTGGCTTGGAAAGGTCTAAAAGATGCTTCTGGTATAAGGTCCCTTCCTTTTGATCACAGTGTTATACAACTGCTAGAAGCACAGAACATTATCTGTTTGCAATTTAATTTTCCAGAACTATCTGTATTATTCCCTCCTCTCCCCCCAATGTTTACTCTGTCAGCAGCCACAGAATTGTTTCTGGGACTGAGCCATTGCTCAATGAGAGCAGCCTGGGCTATGGTAAACTATCGAGGTAATGGCTGAAGTAGCAATAGAATTAGTAGATTCAGAAGAGTATTAATAGAAACAGCTAAAGCATCCCACTTACTAACAAGTATTAGAGCACTAACTAGGCAAGGAAAGCACTTCTAGTTAGAGCCGTATGATCTGCCATTAAAGTATGGATCTGCACACTATTCTTTTTAGGCTTCAGCCTCACTAATGCAAAGATGCATTACTACATTGGAAAAGACAGTTTTAATCACACACCATTTCTCTACTTTAATGAATTATCAGAAATTTGTAAACTACTGGGCTACATAAAATAGACAGATACATGCACTGTATACTTGCTGATTTAGATTACCTTTTCAGAACCTTGCTGTAAGACTGAGCCTGCGTGGAAAGGGACATACATTACTAGAAGTTTTCTTTTGCTTCACATCCAACAGTAAGGCATTGCTATAAAAACTTTCTGTGATTTCACATTAAATGATCCCCCCACATGGTTTGTCTAATGGCCTTTCTACTAGCAGTGGAAGAGGAACTACCCTAAAGATAAGAGTGACAAATAGCAAACACACATAGACCAAAACAAGTTAACTTCCCTTTGTTTACACATTTACATTTTTAAAGTATTTCAGGAACACAATTCTCATGCTATCTACCTTTAGCAGGTTGTGAGAGAATGCAATACGAAAGGCCCTTTCACAGAGCAAAGAGAATGTACACGATTTCTACAGGCAAGACAAGACTTCTACACTAGAAAATTACACCACTATGCTTACAGACCCATTTCAGTTACAACTAAGTTGTCCTCAGTGAAGAAACTTGATTCTTTGTTAATACACAGCATTTAAAAGTAACCTGCATCTGAGAAGCAGCTAATGATTGAAACTAAGTTTGTTCAGTAATATTTATATGATAGGAATCCTCACTAAGCATACAATCTGAACAGCCAATACTTGCATTATTTTTGCAGACTCAACTACTTTACTTTCCCAGCCAGCTGAATACAGTTCATCAAATCAACACAGTTGCATGAAGTGCAGCTAGAAAGCACAGTAAATAGACTTCTGTGGCCAGACTGCCTACAGTGACCATGAACTGACAACATCAAAAAACAAACCTCATCCACTAAAAACTCCTCCCTATAATTTCCTTGGATTCACTTAGAAACTGTTCATATTTAGTTAGGACATACTAGGCTGACACTTCACAGCTCCATTTGCCAGGATGTTTATGGGAAAGAAAACTGTGAAGTTACTTAGCACAAACTGCTCAAATAAGTAACACACACACACACACATATATATATATAAAAATATATATAAAAAAATAAGTCTGAATAATAAGTGAAATGAATCCCACGGCAGGTAGGGGTAAGGGGAAAAGCTGGCAGAAAACTAAACTGATGGGCTGATGATACCTGCTTGTTTCTCAAGCTCAATATATTGTGACACATCAGTGCTTGATGCTTCAGACTGAACTCAAAGAATCATGAGTTTCAGTTATCCCACAATACAGCATTGGACAAGTACATGAGTTTGCAATTAATACTCCCTCATAGATAGCCCCCCAAGCTGAAGGCTTTCAGCTCCACTCCTCCTTTGTGTTCAAATGCCATGCTGCCACACAGACTCATTTCTTCTAGTTAAGCTTTATTTGGGATTCATAATGATTGCTATTAGGCTCACTGCAGTTCACTGCTTTCCTCTCTAGTCACAGTCTGACGCACACAATACATTGTTGAAAGATTTATTTCACAACTGGAATGCAGATTGCTAGCAATTATTCTTGCATATTCAGTTTGACTGTAGTGCTGCCCAGACTTGCCAGCTACCGTGTTTATTACTGTAAGTTAAACTCAAGGTAGAGCACTAAAGTGCCCTCTCTGCATGTGCAGGGCTCCAAGAATAAAGAATCTAATTATCTAATGTATAAATGATACCTACATTACACAAAAGTGATGTGCCGACCAGACTACACCTAAGACAGAAGAATGAAGTTAAAGGGAATTCCTTATCTTCCACGTGGCCTAAAGGTACCCAGCACACATCCTCAGACAAACACGGAATAAGTGTTTCTCAGTTTCTGTGTGTGCAGCCCTCTTCACCAGCTATCAAGTACCACTTCCTGGTATGTGTGAAGCAGCTCTTGCATATTCTACTGTAACAGCTGACACAGGAGGTTTGCTCTGTGAAGCTGGGACTTTACATGGCAAAAAGGCCACAAAGCCACATACAATTAAGACACTGTCCTTACATGCCACTTAGTAGTCACCTTTTCTCTTCACTGGGTTCAAATGAATGGCAAGACTGGGAGAACAGAACCTACAAGCACAGCACATGTAGATGTAACATAAGTCAATGCTAATCTGAAGAGGCTAGTTTTGGGTACCAAAGAGTGAAAGCAGGATAGTGCAGGCTTTGCCACAGGGTATACAAGCACAGAAATTATCTTGGCCAACCGCACTGCATACCATAAAAAAACTAACCACTGAAGGTTATGGACAAATACAGCCAGGCATAGCCTCCCTAAATAAATGCTAGGGAGGGGATGCTTTCTTCTATTTTACTTGCAACTTCTCAGTTCAGTGAGACACAAAGACACATTACCATGTACATGGCATCAATAAAGTTAACCAGTTCTATGAAGCCTGTGCACATTGTCTAAACACACCAAGCACTGGTTGAGGGAGGGGGAGGGTAGCCTTCCGTTGATTTCAAATCCAAGTCTTTAGCATGACAAAGCTAGGCTGGCTGCCACCCAATCCCATTCACTTGGAATAAATATTCAAAGTTTACAATCCCGCATAATGCACTTTCTGCAACTGTTGTTTCTCATTAGTGCATGTACAGTACATGCCTTCTCAGCAGAGGAGAGAATTCCTTTTCCAGAGACAGCGTGCCCACAAGGAAAACATTCCTGGGGGAGAACACATTCTTTGTGACCACTCAGCAAAGTAATCCCACTTAAGGAGACAGCTGTAGTTCAGAAAACTGCAGCCCATCCTGGCTGTTCAAGCTGTTTTGCTGCAAGACTTGTTTTCAGGAGACATAGTGGACTGTAAAAGTTCTGATCAGGCATGCAGAATTCCCTAGGGACATTGCAAGAGAGAGGAAGGAAGAGCTTGGAAAGTTTCAGCCTGTCCTTGTTACCCCAGGGTCACTTTTCGTCCCTTCCCTAATATTCTTATTTAAGACTAAAGAGATATCTGCCAAGAACTCTGTGACACTGAAGTGGAGGGAGCTCTTCCAGTACAGAGTTCTATATCAATTAGGTCTCCCTATGATCTTGGTCCACTCCAGATTTCATTTCATCACAAGAGGGAACAAGGAATAAAACAATTACACCCAAATGCAAAGAACAACACTACAGTTCTCATTCACTAATTTAGGAACAAATATTTAGCATGTATGTGGCTTCTCTGGACACTTACAGCTCAACCTACTGTGCCAAAATATGACTGGGTACAAACTACCTTCTACTATATCTCCTCTTTTTATTCTTGTTTCAAATAGTTCTGCTCTGCCATTAACAGCAGCTATTAGGAATGGTAGGCAAAAACCCTGGCACAGAGAAATCTACTACTTTTACAGGTCCACGTTCATTCTCAACTCTTCTAGGCATACATAAGGATTAATAAAGAAGATGACTTCTGATTATGAAGGTGATCTTGGAGGTAGGGGTCAGAAGGAGAGTTACTCTTCAGCCACTCCTCCATTGAAGGAAAAGTTACATAGCCTTAAGCTCCAGGATGTACGAGGAGGCCAGGTTGAAAACAACCTTGCAGAGCATAAATATCAAGTTTAAGATGGTCTGAAAAACTTTAAAACAGACTGCAACATTTCCCTATTGCATTCAATGTCTTGCACAGCACAGTGGCTCCTTACTTAGGTATCCATTATAAGCAACGTTCTAGAAAAAGCCTCTGGTGCAGCAGAGCGCACAGGAACACTTGCCTGCTCTGTACATCTCAGCCTCATGCTTCTTCTCTGGTTACATTGTTCCTTTCCTTACCATAGCTTTCTTCCCTAAATGCCAAATACATCAGTGTTTAAAAAGAAACAGCAGTAGGCACCTCTTATTTTAGAATTCACCCAACCATGCCCTCCAGTCTTGATGTCCTGAAGTGTTGATTTATGTTTTAAAAGAGAAGAAAGGACTCATCTTGCAGTCTGAAAAGAGTAGAAGGGCACTTGAAGTACAGTCATAGCTATATGGCATATAATTTTTTTTCCATTCTGGTATCACAAGATTGGGGGGGTGGGGAGGGTGGGGAAGAAGAAAAAAAAAGAAAATAATCCCCTACTGACATACTATGACATTCCATGGTCCCAGTACGAGAAGGCAAATATAACTTGGACAATTCCAACAAAGTTTTGCTTTCTGGCATAACAGAATAAAAGTCAACATGAGGAAACACTGACCACAGAGTAGCAGAAATGTTTCAAGTGTTTCCACCATAGTTAACAACATTCTCCACAACCATATACACTATAGTGCTGTGGTGATGAGGCGCTGGCACAGGTTGTCCAGAGAAGCTATTGCTGTCCCATCCCTGGCAGTGTTCAAGGCCAGGTTGGATGGGGCTTGGAGCAACCTGCTCTAGTGGAAGGGGTCCCTGCTTGTGGCATGGAGTTGGAACTGGATGACCTTTAAGGTCCCTTCCAACACAAACTATTCTATTATATTCTTCCCCTTATCTACACAAGTAAGAGCTGAACCATTACCGCAGTTGTACTTTTTCCTGATAGAATTGGTATAATACAGCATGGCAGTATTTATCAGTTAAATCTACACTAAGTTTTTAGAGCAATAAAGACCTAAAAATCTACCTTTATCATTCTGCTCATTAGGAAAAAGCTTCAAATTTGCCATGTAAAAACATTAACTCCCACTACGTGAAGGAAGAAGATAAAACTGTCTGACTACATGTATATGCCAGTGCTGTGCAGACAATACGTAGGCCATTTTCAGAAGTTACACCAGTTTTTCTAATACATTGACAATCCTTCTTTTAAAGAAAATAATGACTAATACATCTTCTGCATCACATTTGTGTGTTCTCATTTTACACTTCCCATCATATACTGCATTAAACTGCAAGCTCAAGTTCATCCACACAAAACTTTGACTTGCGAAAGGCCATTAAAACAATTCAGATTAATTTGCTGCGTACCGAAAGGTCAAAGACTTTAGTAGCTGCTATAACCATTCATACTGCAGTATAGCCTTGATGATAAAACCTAAGTGAATTGGTTTAAACCACAAATTAAAAATCACAGTTTAAAGAACTTTGTGGAGAAATTCTTATTTATATTTATGCTCTTTTAAGAGAGGAAATTCCCTTTTTCTGTAAGGAGACATGTCCATTTGAAACATGACAGTTTCAAGTATCAAATTGCTTAATTACTGTAAATAGTCTGCCATATACTTATATCCATACTCCCATATCCATTTATTTAAACAATTCTGTAAAGTCTGAACACATTTTCATAGTATCATAGAACGGTTTGTGTTGGAAAGGGCCTTAAGATCATCTAGTTCCAACCCCCCTGCCATGGGCAGGGACACCTCACCCTAGACCATGTTGTCCAAGGCTCTGTCCAACCTGGCCTTGAACACTGCCAGGGATGGACCATTTATCACTTCTTGAACAAGCTGTTCCAGTGCCTCACTACCCTCACAGTGAAGTACTTCTTCCTTATATCTAACCTGAACTTCCCCTGTTTAAGTTTAAACCCACCACCTCTTGTCACATCGCTACAATCCCTGATGAACAGTCCCTCCCCGGCATCCTTGTAGTTCCCCTTCAGATACTGGAAGGCTGCTCTGAGGTCTCCATGCAGCTTCTCTTTTACTTCATGACAAAGAGATAAAAACATCTTTGCCTCTGAACAATAGAAAAACATCTGAACAACATCTACAAAGTATAAAATATATTAAGTGATACTCTGCTAAAAAAATGCATTCCATTAATAATAATAAAAGTATTTGACTACTGCAGATACATTTGCAAGCAAAAACTAACTAAAATCGTTCTCTTGCTACCTGCAGTCAGCAATTTATGAATGAATTTGGTTTTCGATACCTTCATCTCAAATCCACCCCTCATCTCTTTCACCAATTGTGAAACACAAAGCTACCCACTCCCCCAAGCACCCAAAAAAAGAGTTAGGAAAAAAGACCAAAGAAAAATGTCAATGCCTTCCTGCACATTTTAAACTATGAATTACACGGCCAAAACGGAAGGCAGAGAGCATTTTTCTTCATCAACATTTAAAAGGCTGTCAAAAGTCAGTTTACCTCATCAACCAACTAATTCCAAGTGCTTAGCCAGGAACTTTCTCATCCAGTTCACTAGTTTGACCTCAGCTTTATGCTCTGTATTGGTTGCCAAGTTCTTAGATTTAAGCATCTTACATTTGTTCAACTCTGCCTAAACCCTAAGATAGGCTATCAAGTCAAGAAAAGAAACACCATCAGTAAAAATTAATTTGTGCTCACACATTTAAAAATAATTGATTTTATCCATTCTGAGCACAGTGAAATGAATCTCTAGCACTAAATGACAAGCAGACCTACAGTGTAACAGTCCCTGCCAAAAAGAGCTTACTGACTAAAACATTTCCTACAAACTGATACAAAAGTTGTTTCAAGTCAGTCACATTTGGAGAAAAAATAGCAACTGAAATAAATTTAACTTAAATTTTGCTGTAGGTTTCCTTTTTTTTTTTTCCCTTGGCTATTTAAAACAAGTATGTCAATAAAACCGCTGGACTGAGTGTTGGCCAGAACCGACTTTTAACCAGAGTCAAATCTACAGCACTTCCAAGGCTGATTTAAAAGAGCTTAAGTTTAAGTGAATCGGTGAAGTCTTGACCTTAAAAGAAAAACACAGATGAACGTACTCTCATCACTACAAACAATAAACCAGGGAGTAAACTATTACAAGAGCATGCTTTAAATCTTAGATTTTAAACAGGAAGCAGCCCAACGGGGCGGGGGGAAGTCTGATTGCACAAGACTGTCAAGGTTGAGTGCAGAATTTCTCTAAACCTCTTTTCTTACAAGTCCAAATGCCTATTTTGCTTTCATTCAAATCAGAGCTCCAGTTCTGTGTTGAGGCATATATCACAATGGATTTCCTGCCGAGACTCATTAAAATGGTAGCTCTTGATGAATAGAAGTATTCATCAGTTAAGGAGACTTTATGATACAGATTTCCAAGTTAAGTTTCCCTCAACATATATTAATTATTAGCTTGAGTTTACTGAAATCACTCATCCATTAGGTTTTATTTACCACTCTCAGTGGACTCACATACATGCATTAGGAGAAATTTAGATTTCTGGTCATGAAGACAAGTAGAATCCAAACCCTATGTACAAAACTCTAGAGGCATAAATTTCATAAAGAGGTCATGGAGTCAAACCACAGTATGCAGAGTTGTATTGCATTATACGTCTCTGCATCCAACAGCAGTACATTTGTAATACCTCTATAAGAAATAATTTGCAGTAGACAAGTATGCTAGATCAATTTTACAGTCCTTTCAAAAGGACATGACTTACCAGTCCTAGCTCCAGAGGTATCAAACAATGAAATCAATCACAGTTCCATCACTGGAAAATTGGAGGCACTACTATTTCTTTACACTTTTTAGGATGCTCAGAAATGCAAGATATTGTGCTGAAGAGTAACAGGCCAAAGAGCCACTGACTGAAAAGAGGGATTGGTCCATTACACTGAACATGACTGCAGTGGATTGAGGTCAGAAGACGTTAAACACTACAGTAGCCTGGGATTGCAAGATGAATAAGTGTTGAGATTATTACTTCAAGTACACAGAACAAGTTCTCACAGCCGCTAAAGAAAGAAGTGAAGCGGATAAACCATAATTAAGATGAACTTGTAAATTGATGCATTTCATTTAGTTGGACAACACCCACTTGCATTAGCTTCCAGGGCAGAAGTTGCATTTGTGTTTTTGTCTCATCATACTCTATTCAAATCAGGTTGCTAGTTTCCATGTCTTTCTAAACTAGGAAACTCAATTAGAACCATAGTGTGCTTAAAGTGAAAAGAAATTTAAGGTACAAGGTCACCAAGCCACCATTAAGCCAGAGCAATTGCCAGCAAAAACAATGCCGCTGTAGGCAATCCTATGCTATTATAGTTTTGTTTCAGCCCACAGAAGACTTAACATAAGGCACACAATTTCTCTACTTAACATGCAGACAGCTTTGCCTCAATTATAAACTAGGAAAACAAAGACTAATAAGATATTTATACAAGAAATCAAAGACAAAAATCTATGTTAGCGGGCACCGAGTGCATTGCTGAGTCAAAACGAATTAAATCATACACTCAGGACTTTTAGTAGATGCGCAGCTAACACTGAGCCTCTGAAATGCACTTTAGTCATCAGTAAGGTTCAGCACGTTACCCAAGAGCCTGAAGTTACCACACAAGAAAGCAGATACAGTACGCAGAGGTGGGGGTAAGACAACCTTAACTTTGACTTCCCCTTCCAGTAAACCTTGCATTAACCAGATGAGTTCCTGTACCTTCCGTGGGTCCACGTGTAATCTCACCCTATTACAGTCACATCAATTCCAAAGTGACATAAATCTGGACAAGACACAGGTCTATGGATGGAGGGGTAGAAACAGAAAATTCAGAAAAATCAGCTCAGAAACCACAACACCTATGACATGTGTCCTGTCCTATGTGTTTAGCACGCCAGAGATTAACAGAACAAAACGTGAATTTTTGGGTATAGACAGACTAACCCCCCAGTACAAATGAAGTATATTTTCACATACTTAGTAGCCACACTGAAATACATATACTCCCTTGTACCTGCATGTAAGTAGTCTGACAGAGGACTAACCTCTGAATTATTAGTTACTATAAACATTAGTATATTATTTTTAAACACCTGCCAAGATAATAATGGTTCAAGTTTTGAAGACAGTTTGTTGCAGCGGTAAATGTAAATTTCTATTGCAAATGCTGAGACTATTTGCAGTGCCAAATACTGTTGCAGAGAGATTTAAGCATCTGTGGCATGTAACTCCATTGCAGTTTTCAACTCAAAGATGTGTATTAGATCTGCCACACACTACACAGTTTAAACACTCTTTAACATTTTGCATAATAACAAAATAATGTGCTGGACAATACAGGTTATTTCAGCCTCCTAACTCCTAGAAGAAACAATGATTTAAAAAAAACAAAACAAAACAAACCCCCCCCAAAAAAAAATAAAACAAAAAACTTAAGTCTCTCCAACTTCTTTCTTACAAGAATAACTTGAAAGAAAAAAAAAAAAAGTAATCCCAGAACCATGGAATAAATAACCTCACAATCTATTCAAAAAAAGTCCAACAAAAAGCCTTCAGTTTCTACACCCATTCTTCTGGGACAGACATAACCCAGCTATATAGTCTTCCTGTTTATACAAAAACAGCCACATGCTACCCAGCAGAGCAAACTCTGATGTCAAAGTCTCTTCTCCAGAG
Source organism: Nestor notabilis (assembly GCF_000696875.1). Lineage (NCBI taxonomy): Eukaryota > Metazoa > Chordata > Aves > Psittaciformes > Psittacidae > Nestor > Nestor notabilis. The sequence continues at coordinate 1,769 of NW_009931338.1, read as the reverse complement.
AACTTCTAAAATCTTGGCTATACAAGTCAGGCATCAAAGAGCTGAGGACATATTACAAGAAGAACCATGTAACCCACCAGCTTGGTGCTGGTCATACTCACTCGGAGGTTCCAGGTCAGTAAGCATGAAAATTTCAGACCCCTGTTTCTATCCACTACCAGCAATTTTGCAGCTACCTCAGAGTTACTGAAAATTTTGCCTGTTTACCTCCAAAAAGACAGTGTACACTATGAATAAGTGCAACAAATAAAGCTATCAAGAAAGAAAACACGTCAATTTAAACAGTTCCACCTACATGGAGCTTCATGGAACCATTGCATGATTTCACTCTAGTTATTTTTACAAGGTCAGATTAGCAGCACAATCTCGTGTTTATACAGTTTTAGCAATTGTGATTAACAACTTCAAAACTCTTTTGTGCTAAAAGCAACTCCACTTACATTTATCAATTGCTTCCTCCTCATTACAACTTTCTAGTTAACAAAAATATTTGCTTATCTCATTTAAACTTGGGAGAGAGCGCAACAGTTGCAGACAGTGCATCTATGAGTCAATACCTATCTGCACCACTATTTGCCATTTTTACTGGAATGCCATGGATAAGTGAACTTAGACACACTGTTACCTAGTGACTAATTTCAAAAGCGTCTTTACACAAGCAGTAACTGATTAGAATGCTGTTACTCTGGAGTTAAAACTTTACTGTACCTAGCCTTGCAGACAGAAGACATATATGATGACGGTTAAGGATGTGCAATTTAATCTTTCAAGCCATGGTTCAATAGCCTCCTTGCAAATTAATTTATATTTCTTTATAGTGTAGGGCAGAGACATAGAAATCATCACCTGCAGGCCGAAGTCCATCTACTTCAGGTTTGAAGCAGAAAACCTGAAGTATTATCTCTTTAGGTTTGAAGCAGAAAATTCTTATGCATTACTTGAGAGATTATTCAGTTTAGGACAGACCTGCTCACTTAAAAAAAATGCTTAGGTTCTTACTCTAATGGAGTGTGGCTCAGGACACCATGACATAGGATACAGAAGAAAAAACTATGGAAGAAGAAAGATGAAGAGGAGCACAAAGTGTTTCGGGAGGGGTAGGGGAAGGAGGAGGGAAATGAACTTTAAGGAGAAAAAAAAAAAAGGGTGGAACTTAACAG
>NW_009931338.1:0-578 GCF_000696875.1 Nestor notabilis | reverse complement strand
GGAACCTAACCAGCCACTGCATGAAGAGCCTCCCAACCAATGCAGTTTACTTCTGATAAATTCCACTTTATTACCAGAAGCATGTTAGTGCTATAAAACTCATTCCATCCTGTGTTTAGACAAATTAGACCAATCCTTATGAAACCCGCTGGGTACCCACCACCCTTGGGGGCTATGAAATTCATTACTTCCCACACCTACTGGAAACAGGTTGGTAATGATATCACTAAAAGCCAGAGAGTTTCTCCTACTCGGTTGGAGGTGATGCCTGAAAGCACAAGCTATCTGCAAGAGTTTTTACTGCAAGCTTCATCTTGCCCTGTCACTCCCTCCTCCCTCTCTCCTGGCTTCACTGTACAGACCAAACCGAACGAGGAAGTCGAGATCTGAGGGCGGAAGCCAAGCCCATTGCAATGTCTGCAGGAGGATTGTCAGCCTGTGACTCAGGCTGCAGCCCTGACAGCTGCCAAACGGTCCTATTTTCCCCTACCCGCTACTTCCAAAGGACGGACACTTAAGCGCGAGGGGAGAATGGTGGGGGGGAAACGCACCGGAGGGAGAGGAAAGAGAACGGTGAG
>NW_009931337.1:0-10114 GCF_000696875.1 Nestor notabilis | reverse complement strand
TTCCAACCCAAACCATTCTATAATTGTATGAATAACTGATAAATCCAGATTCGGCTGTACATTTTGTATGATTTTTATCCCTTTTGCTTACATTTCACATCTTACACTTTTTTAATTTGGAGAATTGGCTGATTATCCTTCTGATTTCTATTTTTTTAATCATATATAGTTGAGCAGATTTAATTTAGAATGCATTTAAGAGTTTATCTGCCCATTTTGCAACTTACAATCACCTGCAGTTATCTTCTTTGACCTGTGACCAGCTTGTTTTCTGCCTTTTGAAATTTTCTTATGCAACTACTTGGTGATTTGATCACAGGTCTATGTTGGCACTGGCTACCCAATTGTTCTAAATTGTTTTTCTAATATTTCTCCACTAGGCTACAAAGGTGTTAGGAGGAACAGAAACATGAGTTGAACATGAACAAGCTTGTGCCCAGGCAGCCAATAAGGCCAATGGCATCCTGACCTTTATCAGCAATAGCGTAGCCAGCAGGGCCAGGGCTGTGATCATCTCCCTGTACTCAGCACTGGTGAGTCTGCACCTTGAATACTGTGCTCAGTTCTGGGCCCCTCACTACAAGAAGGACATTGAGGTGCCGGTGCGGGTCCAGCAAAGAGCAACAAAGCTGGTGAAGGGTCTGGAGAACAAGTCTGACAAGAAACAGCTGAGGCAACTGGGGTTGTTTAGTCCAGAGAAGAGAAGGTCAGGGCGGACCTTATCACTCTCTATAACTACCTAAGAGGAGGTTGTAGTGAGGTGGGGGTCAGTGTCTTCTCCCAGGTAACAAGTGATAGGACAGAAGGAAACAACCTCAAGCTGCCCTAGGAGTGTTAGATTGGACATGAGGAACAATTTCTTCAAAGAGAGGGTGATCAGGCATTGAAACAGGCTGCCCAGGGCAGTGGTGGAATCACCATCCCTGGAAGTGTTCAAAAACCATGTAGATGAGGCCCTCAGTGATACGGTTTAGTGGTGGTCTTGGCAGCCCTGAGGTAATGGTTGGACTCAATGATCCCAGCTAGTTGATTCTATGGTTCTATGATTAAGTTATTGACCTGTCTGATCAGCATTCAACATGGAAGAGTCAATCGTAGGTTTGATTTACATCACAGAAGTTTGAAACTGGTTTTCACAATGTGAGAGACAATGGGCAAACTTGTGTCATCCTTGTACTTTGATTGTTAGGTACCTCTGAAAGACAGAGGAGTATAAGCACTGCTTTGTTCTGAACTCCAGTACCAAATTTTGTACTACCTTTTGATAATCTGGCTTTAATATTTGCTTTTAGGCTTTTATTCCTGTTTATTAGTTGGCTGCTTATTCTTTGCTTCCTCACTGAGACCAAGCCTCTAGCATTTTCTCTTGACATATGCAGCGTGTAATGGAGATCATGTTGTTTCTACAGTACTGTAGACTTGGTGACATTTATTCAATGTGTCAGCCCTTCTTTTTCCTTTTCCAGCAAGCTGCACCAGGAATGGTATGCACCCTTTGGGTTTTCAGTTTTCTGAGACAGGACAGCACAACCTCTGCACAGTATGTATTACTGCTTCATATAGCAGTTTACACACACAAATCCACCTCCCCTTATTCCCCAAGGTGTCATACTAAAGCTTCTCTTCCTAACAAGATAAATATATTTGTTTTTTTCCCCTCCTATATGGATTCTGTCTAGCTCAAGTGTTTTGTGTAAGGCAGGGAAACATACTCAAACTGCAGGCTGGATTAGGATGAGCTGATTACTGGTCTACATCCGTCTGTTTTTCCATCTACCTGCTGGCATGAGAACTGATGCTTCTTTACTCTTCCCTGAAGCCTGAAGATAGAGGAGGATGGGCCTTGCTTACACCTATCTATTCATGATGTCAAAGGTGTATGTAGCCAGTCAAAAAGCATGAGGGATTTAACCCAGGAAAAGGACAGTTGCTGTCCCAACATTTCTGTACACTCTGGGTACCATCTTCTTCAGTTGTTCAGTCTCCTGTCTGCCATGATGTCACACTTTCAAGAGGGCTTTGGTTCATTTTTTGTAGCAAAATGGCACCAAATATAGAAAGAGATTATGTTTTCCTTGAGAAACAGTAACATACATTTAGCACAGTATCTTTGTCTATCCCCGGCTTCATTTTGAAAGAAGATAACAACCCTCCCTCCTCCTCTCAGACGTTAAGATGAAACCAGTTCTTAGAAACAATCCATTTTTTCTCCTTGAAACCTGCCCAGGGAAATAGTAGTAGCTGATATCGATGTGTTTTCACTCCTTCTTTGAGCAGCATTTTTGTAATTGGAGATGTAAGGGGTCTGTGTTGTGCATGCATAGCAAGCAGATATTTACAAAAAGTGCTGTGGCGTTTAAATACCTCACCTCCTTTCCAGGGCTCCAGAGCTGGTTGTCATGGAAACAGAGCTGAGAACCAGAAACTGGCAGCTGAAATTGCCTCATCTGCTAGTGACTGTGTCCATGTCTAGTCCTGCTTCCATGGAAACACATGTCAGAGCAGCAAATGCAAGGTAATGGTTTCCAAAAGCTGCCTTAAAAATAACCCTGAGCTTACTGCTATTTTGTTTGTGATCCTCTCCCCACCAGGCCTGTTTAAGTAGAGCTCTTGGAGTCTGCAATACTTACAAGCTTAAAATAACTAAGGGGGAAAAAGGCATAAAACCCAAAAGTGTCTGTCCTCTTTGATTTCCTTTACTGGCATAATATGTTTTGAGAAGACAAACTGGTAAACAAACCTTGGTCTGCATAGTTACATTAGCCACTGACTGTCAGAATTATCTTTGACTAACTAGGTGTCCTGTCTTATCACTGTTGTTTATGCTGAGCATTTTACAAGGTGAGGAATGACTCGCATGGTTTAGTTAGTTAGCTAGGCCTCATTTAATTCTTTAGTACTGCCTGAACCAGAATTCATCACCAAAAAAAAAAAAAAAAAAATCAGATAAGATTAACATTTTTAGTTTTCAAAAGAGCTAAGCGCAAAAAACCCCAGATAATTTTCTATACATTTTTCCCCCTTTTTTCTCAGCAATTATAATCTACCCTTTTTATGAATTTCTAGACTTTTCAGCTGGCTCTAGCTCTTCTGCTTTGCAGCAGACTTGATATCTTTAGAATCCAGAAGGCTGGCAGTAGGTTTCTGAGAAAAGATGCTCAGTTTTGAAAACATTGAATGTGTTGTTGAATGTTCAGTTCAAGCACCTACTACCCTGTTGACCTTCTTTCCCAGGTAAAATGTTCTGTTTCAGACAGGTGAGGGTCCATTTTTATCCCCCACTGTCCCAGCAAATCTTCTGTTTGTTGTGATTCTAGGTGGCTGGAGAAAGGCTAGCAAAATGTTAAATTATACTTGAATGGAGTAAATTTGTCAGTGTTGCTTTGCTGACATCAATATTTTGTAAGACACAAGGTGCTCCTAAATTCAGGTGCTTCTGCTAACTTGTCATTCTGAGGAAACACTTGTGTCTCAGTGGCCCTTGCTGGAAAAAAAAAAAGAAAAGAATATCAATAGACAGTCTTCATTAAACAAAAAATAATAAAAAATATGCAGTTGAGATACGAAGCTGCGTATCAGAGCTTGAGGTTTTTGTGTAAGATCTATGCTTTGTGTGACAGCAAAGACATCATATCCTGAAGTCTGCATGTCAATAATAAAAACAAAACCCTGTTTGAAATGTTCAGTCATTTTATTCTAAAGCTTTCTGTGAAAAGTCACTCTCTAAAACTTCCAAGAGTAACACAGTCTACCAGTTATTCATGCTTTGACTTAATACCTCTCTCCCTATCTGGTAGGTCTCAGAGGAATTGCAGAATGTTTTGAAGCAGGAATATAGAACAGAAAGCTCTTTGGCTGCTTATTCCTCTGGGGCTTCCTGACCTGCCAGAGAGGAGCACAGCATAATTCTGCTTCACATTTAGAAACAGTCAGAATGACCTCAAATATGTAGCGATCAGGTAGTTGTTAACTGTATGTGCGCTATGTTCTGTGCCTTCCATCACTGATTAATTTTCACCTTCTTTTTTCTTAGTAACAGATGTTACTATTGCTCTGGAATTCTGAAAATGTAACTCTGGCTCCATAGGCTGTAAACAAATTGTATTTCACAAAAAGGAGAAAAATTCTTTTTTCTATTTGATACAGCTGTTGTTCCACATCAGCAGTTTTATTTCACCTGGTCATTAAAATTACTGAGAACTGTCATTTCTATCTCCATTTGGCTATTATTTTACAGAATACTTTTATTGTATTTTTTTAATTTATCTATTTATTTATTAAATTATTGAGAGAAATGTCAAAAATGGGTCTGTGCCCTAAACAGCTAAATAATATGTAGAAAATGAAACGTTTGTCTTGTGACCATGTTAACAATATCATCTTTATAACATATTTGACCCAGAGCTGATGTACCACTTTTTTTATACTATCTATCAGTCACTGGCATTTTTCATTAAACTTACTTTACTCAACATTTAGAATTTCCCTTATTTCTACTTCTGTTAAATGTAAATTGGCTTTTTTATAATTCTCACCTTTTCTTTCAGAATATTGGGACTAGATGAAAGTTTAGATATAATAACCTGTATAAGACATTTAATTATTACAGTAGTGTGTGCCTTCCAGAAACTCTGAAGGGTGTAAAGGAGTGAATTTAAGTTAGTGACACAGATAAGACTGATACTCTTTTCATAGAGGTTCCAAGCAATACAGCCATTTCTATTAGAAATAGGCTAGAGTCAGATTTCTAGGGAGATGTATCCCATCAAGGGATGAGAGAATAAGTCTTATATATCTTATTTCTGAATAAAATTAACAGTTAACATTGTCAGCTGCCACCATCAAAGTGAAGTCCAGAAAAGAGAAGACAACCTGATACAACTTCCTGAAGCAGAAATGTAAAAAGTGTTGCAGTCTTCAGAAGAACAGGCTTTATTTAGGGATCTGCCTGGAACGGGTTACAGCTCTGGAGAGAAGATGCATCCAGGAAAGCTGGTTGATTTTCAAGGATTACAGTGTGGATGAGGCCCTTAGTGACATGGTTTAATGGTGGACTTGGGAGTCCTGGGGTGATGGTTGGACTTGATGATCTTAAAGGTCTTTTCCAACCTGGTTGATTCTGTGATTCTGTGATCTTAAGGTCCTTTCCAACTCAAACCATTCTATGATTCTATGATTCTATGATTTAAACCATGTCTGCTTATAACATTATGCTTTTAATCTCTTTTCATAGTTAAACAAACTTTCTGCAGTTTCTGTGTACACCACTGTGTTGTGTGTGTTCAGTAACTTTTCAATCCACTAGAATGAAGAATAAGACATTTTTACAAGGACAATATAAAACCATATTGAATTTTAGTAGGAGATTTGTAATGAAACTGTGTATGTGACTACTTCTCTGTTTCTCCTTCCCCTCCTGTAATTTCCTAAAATTCAGTTGTTTTTTCTTCATAATGCTTGTCACATGCTGTGATCCTTCTCAGGCATCTGAGGGATCAATTTCATGATTGAAGTTACGTATGTAAGACTCATGAAAATCAGATTCCTTGGATACAGTTTTATGTCATTCCACATGTAACACTTTTTAGGCAAATTCTTCAATTACCTAATTTATAAGTATGCATCTAAACTCTAATTTCAATGTGGTATTAAGGAGAGATGACAAACACTTGGCATGAAGAAACAATGTGCTCATAAGATAATGAGCTCACTTTCACTGAGAAGGAGGTTGCCCAAGGATGTCAAATGAATGCTGTCTGTAAAAAAAGTGAGAGTTAGGTGTGTATTGAAACAGTAGCAAAAGGGACTTTTCCAAGAATGAGGTGCTGGAGCTGCTGGGAAGTTGTTGAATATGTAAAGGAAGTTATATAGTATGTGGACAGGTTTTAATACAAAGCATTCATTAGGCTGAAAGTGAGATCAGAAAAGGTATCTGTCTCTTGCTTTTTTTGTGTGTGTTTCCTTCCACTGCCTCTTCTCCTCAAGCTGGAATTTCTTAGAAGGTCCTCCCAAATACATCATTTCATGAGGTTCCTAGTTACAGAAGTCCACTTCACCTGTCTTCACAAGTCTTTTTCTGTGCTCAGGCAACGAATGATGTTGGTCTATTGAAATTGCTTAGCTAGAAAGACTTAAAATGCAATGATCTGCTTTCAGTCTGGGAGTCTATGTTCTCATGTCAGGAGGACAAAAAAGGCAGGTCATCATACAGGTGACTCATTTCTTGAAGCAGCTGGAAAATGGCTAAGAAAATTGCAGCTAAATCTCTCTACTAGCTTTTTCAAGAATGAGTAAATTAGTATGTTTCCCCATACTTAGAGAAAGATCCTGTCTCACAGACTACCTTGGGATAACGAGAGCGTAAACACAATTATAGAAGTGCAAGGATTAGAGAGAGGCTGATATAATGCAGTTCTGTTAACAGCATGTGCTGGTTTAAATCTACCTTATGTTGGTTCCCTTAGTCAACGTATCTGTATGTCCAAGACTGGTGACCAGATCAGTCTGTCTCCCTAATAGAGGTTTAGGTTTTCAATAGATTCCCAATAATATAAAAGTTCTTCATATGCTGTCATTGTTAAACCAAAATACTTTCCGATGTGAAGAAATATTTGGTGTTTTTTTCCTTTTGGAAACACGAAGTGTGATCCTGACAGTGTTCATCTATATTTTTCATTTTATTGAAATGAAGATGCAGCTTTCTTAAGGTAAGCGTTGAGAAGTGTTAGACACTAATGGTCCTGGCAGAATCCGGCTCAACATGTCTATACAATTGTCATTGGGCAAGTTAGGCTTTTTTTTTTTAAGAAAAATATTATCATCTAAGTTTTAAATTTTCAATGTGAATACAGCAATAACTAATCAAGACATCTGCATGTATTGGAATCCCATTTCAAAATCTTCCTGTAGAAATTTCATTTCCTATTCAGAGTCTGATATTGCTGATTTTTCTTAATGCACATCTTTGCAGTTGGAGGAGCTTCTTCCAAAATCAAAATGTCACTAAAGGAATCTCTTGCCTTTGGTTACTTAATTACATTGAAATTAATATAAAGAAACTGGATATTGCATGAATGATAATAGCAATCGGAGTACGATGCTCTTAGGCAAGTTCCTCAGTGCTATTTATCCTGCTTCAAGCCATCTGGAGGCATCTGAATGTGCCATTAGAATAATTAAGAAATATCAAGAACAAAATGGTTTTAAATGAATTTTAATGACAAAACTAATTAGGGGACCATTCCCATAACACACAACAGTCGCTGCATGTTACTAATGTGTCACAAGTGAGATACTTTTGAAGAATAAATGGCATATTTTGCAAATTCATTTCTCAGCAGTATCTTCTTGTATTTTTAGTTTTATTTTTAGTTCTGGGAAATGTTATTTTGTGATTAGTGTGTCTGAAGTGCATGTCATATTTGTTTTAACAATATCTCTGATATTTATGAAACAAAAAAGTTAAACCTCATTCTCTTCCATTATGGGGTGGGGTGGTTTAAGTATTTAATTTAATTTACTTATTTTGACATTTAGTAAATCTAAGCTGTAAGGTCATACACCTTTTAATGGGAACTATGTGACCATTTCTAGTATGTATTCCTTTACATGCAGTCAGTGGAATCTCTATTATGAGTTCTTCTAAGCAATTCCTGGTGCCAGCTAGCTGAAGAAAATATTTTCAAAAGATGCAGTATCCTTTCATTAGTCAGCAGTAATGGTGTAAGTGATAAAAAACAATGTTGATTTTTTTATTCAGAAGGAAACTAATATGCGTAATGAAAGTTGAGTGGTTAACCTTCATTAGCTGAGAACATACATAGAAGTCTTGATGCATGTTTCAGTTTTTAAGCATAATTGGTATGTGTTGAGGTAAAACTAGTAATAATGCATTCTGTATATTTCTTTTCCTTATGCTTATTCCTTACACTTATTCCTTACAAAGGAAAATTTCTATTGCAAAGGTAGCATACATTTAGATTTGCTGAGTGCTTGAAGATGCTGTATAGCTGAAATAGCAATTATTTTATCTTTCTTGGACATAAGATCAAAGAGTGTTTTATGTTGAAAAGTGTATCTCTACATCTGATAGCAAATCTTACTGCAGAGCATTATGCCAACCATCTGATTGTAACAGCCTTAATTTTTTAGTGATAACAAAATCAGGATGATTCTCTCAGGGAAACTATATTTGATCATAATGTCTTAGCGATTATTAAAGACCTCTGCACTTGATAGGAAGTTTGCAAGTCTGTGCAAGTAGAAGAGCTGGTGTAGCCAGGGCCTCAAAAGAGAGATGGTTGTGTTGACTTTGTCTCAGTATAAACAATATCACTGGAAATGGAAACAGCAACTTAATAGAAGGCAGAGGTATCATGCTTAATGAAGACTATCAGACATATTTGGTTTCATTGTGTTTGTGTTTCTTCATGTGGAAAGAACAAACCTAGGAGGACTTAAATCTATTGCCATCTTGTATATTTGTTTCAATACCTCAAGCTAGTAACACTGAAACATTACTTTCAGACAATGGAGAGCTGAAGAGATCTGATCTATTTAAGCAAGAAATTTAAGCTCATATGCTTTTAGGAAGTTACCTCAAAGCATGTTTGTCTTCCAGTAATAGCATATGTGACCTGTTTCTGCAAAATATATGAAACCTGAGCCGACTGGACTATTATTCTGTGTTAGATGATTCAAACAACGGAATTGAAAACAGAATAATGCACATGAGCAGTTTACTGAACACAGAAATGCTACCTTATACATTTGTACATGAATTACTTTTTATAGCTGATGGTACAAGTATTTTACAGAAAAAGCATGTACTTCCTGATCTTACTTGTGGCTTGAAAACTGACTGTGGCTTGAAAGCCATGGTTAAGATCAACCTACTCATCTGTTTGACTCTAATAATGAACTGCTTATTTAAACAGCTTTTGACCTTACCTGTCAGATTAATAAACTATTTAGACATGTATCATTGATGTAAAATTTAATCATCTTACAATTTTTCGGCTGCCATCAAATTCAGTTTGTGTGAAAATTCAGTGATAATTTGCATTTCAGGATAGTGTGATTGTGTTTATTCATAATTTTATGTTCATTTCAAAAGTGATTAACCTTTAGAAAAAGTGGCTTTTTTAAAAATATTATACTTATTCTTCCATCTCAGATCTATCTACTAAACATTACTTAAGTCACAAGGCAGGCATAGTATAAATCTGTGGAAAAAATACGTTATCCCTCAGGAGAGATGACATGTTAAAAAAGAAGTCTGTCAAAAAGGACTTTATATCTCTGAATGAAGAAATCAAACCCACTTTTTTGGATTGAAATTGATACTTTTTTGTTTGTCTCATATATCAGACAACAAGAATATAATATGTAACCAAATTCTGTAATGTCATTGTATTTAATATCTGAAGTCTGTTAGACTTTATATGCTCATCAGAGAAGGCCAAAACAAAATATAAAAATTAAAACTTACAAAAAAAACACCTCACCCACCATATTTTTCTTTACTTGTCATTGTAATATGTCTACTTTTATGAAACATGCGTAATCTACCACAGTTATGTACTAAATTAAACTTTCAAAGTTGAGCTACTTCACACAGCTATCTATCTCCTCAGAAATGCAATATTAAAAAGAACAGAGAACTCCTTACTTAAACTGAATGGTGCACTAACAAGTCCTTAAACAACATACGGTGTCCTCTGCCATCACTCAAATTTGGGAAAGGTGAGCCGAAATTTGGTTTAAATACTGGAAAGAACCATGCCAGTGATATGACAAATGATGAAACTATTCTGCAAGAGGAATTTTAAGGTGTCTACATGCAGAAAATTAATGTATTGTTGAATTTTTTCAGGCTGGTAGAGATTTCAGGGATAAGCCCATACAGAATGGCTTAACATTTACCAGTGTATGCTCAGAAACAGGTACTAGTCTAATGGTGCTGCACCAGAGTGCAAGGATATTAGCTCTGATGTAGTGCTGTGAAAATGGAGTCAGCACCCAGAACTGATTTGCTTGGTGTCCATGTGGCTTTCTGGAGACCTTGCTGCCCACATATTCAGTTTCAGGGTTTAGAATATTTTTATATTATATT
>NW_009931336.1:0-55382 GCF_000696875.1 Nestor notabilis | reverse complement strand
ACCCTAATTATTCTATGATTCTATGATTTTGGGACCTATATGCGAACTATTTTTTAGAAGTCTAGTCACAACCCCAGTATAAACATCAACAAGTCTCACATAGAATTTGAGTTATCTTTTGGATTAAGGAAGCCTATCTGGTTACCAGTGTAACACGACACATCAATTTTCCCAGCAGACACCACATTCCAGAGGCTTGCCATGATTACATTTGTTGTTAACTACATCATCTGCTACAAAATGCTTGTTTCTCTTGCCTGATCTGGCTAACCACTGAGACAAAAAGACAGAAATTCTATGAAGGGGCCCAAAGGAAACACTTCATCCTTTCAGTAGTATCTGAGCCTGCTAAGTTTATAATCACAGTATGTGACACTGAGCAATAAATAATAGGATACAAAGGTTTGGTCACTCATACTTCTAACCATATTCTCATTTCTTTTTATGACTTTGCAGCTATTATGATCTGTTTTTCAGTATCTTTCACCTACTTCTACTGCTTGCAGTTCCCAGCTACATTCCTCTTCCTTCCCCTCTTCCACCTCCCTCAAATGGGCCAATAGTTTAGTTACGGTTTTTAGTCACAGTTTTTATTCTTCCCCCTTAAACAGTGCAGAATATTACACATATTCCAACATGGTTGCTCTAATTTAGAACCCACAAGTGTTAAACAGTAACATGGCATGTTGTCCTTCTATGCCCATCTAATTTCCAAGATACATGAGAAAAGGTTTTTCTCTCAGACAGAGATTATATAAGGAGTTGCTCTAATAATTTATGTTCCAATTTCTACAAAATTAGCAGATGCAAAATTTAAGCAGCATAGAACCACTTCAAATTCTTAGTCAAAACATCAATGAAGGATAATAAAATTAATAATTTGAACATTTATTTATCACCAAATTGTGCTTCCCCTTTAGGCCTCTGTCCATGACATCAGTTCTGGGCCTTTTTCAGTTTGCATCAGCTTTTGTCTCCTGACTAATTAAAAATGGACACCTGTGGATAATCATGACAAATAGTTTCTCATGACAGAATCTCATGTTTACTTTTGAAGCCTCCCAGTCTTCTCTTTGAGCAATATTTTAAAACAAACAAACTGGTATCATCACAGTGACACAGAAAATATTAGGTGGGGGTGTTTCCTGTGTATTTTGGGTTAATTTCTTTTTTTGGCCATATAAAAATGCACATTCTAAACAAAAATCATTTAAAAAATTCAAACTGTATGAAAGTGTTAACACATCAAGCTGAGAAGAGACCAGTTCTGCCTCATCCCAAAGAGTTATTTAATATGATTGTGAGGTGGGCTGATGCCAACCTCATGCAGTTTAACCAAGACAAGTGCAACGTCCTACACCTGGGTCGGCACAACCCCAGGCACAGCTACAGGCTGGGCAGAGAAGAGATTCAAAGCAGCTCTGTGGAGAAGGACTTGGGGGTGGTGATTGATGAGAAACTCGACATGAGCAGGCAGTGTGCGCTTGCAGCCCAGAAAGCCAACTGTATCCTGGGCTATATCAAAAGAAGCATGACCAGCAGGTCAAAGGAGGTGATCCTGCCCCTCTACTCTGCTCTTGTGAGGCCTCGCTTGGAGTATTGTGTACAGTCCTAGCGTCCTCAACATAAAAAGGACATGGAGCTGCTGGAGCAAGTCCAGAGGAGGGCCACGAGGATGATCAGGGGGCTGGAGCACCTCCCGTATGAAGACAGGATGAGAAAGTTGGGGCTGTTCAGCCTGGAGAAGAGAAGGCTGCGTGGAGACCTCATAGCAGCCTTCCAGTATCTGAAGGGGGCCTACAAGGATGCTGGGGAGGGACTCTTCATTAGGGACTCTAGTGGTAGGACAAGGGGTAATGGCTTCAAACTTAAACAGGGGAACTTTAGATTAGATATAAGGAAGAAGTTCTTCACAGTGAGGGTGGTGAGGTACTGGAATAGGTTGCCCAAGGAAGCTGTGAATGCTCCAACCCTGGAGGCATTTAAGGCCAGGGGGGGCAGAGCCTTGGGCAACGTAGTTTAGTGTGTGGTGTCCCTGCTCATGGCAGGGGGGGTGGGACTAGATGATCTTAAGGTCCTTTCCAACCCTAACTATTCTATGATTATATGATCCTATGAAATCTGAACCCAGTGACTGAATGGTAGTGCTGTTATTTTGATTCAGATATGATTTCATCGGGGTTAATGTTTTTGGCATACTCCAGCAAAATATTCAGATTTCATTAAATGCTAAGTCTGTCTTCACTAATTAAACAGTGACAGAAGCATTACTTAATATCAAGGACAGAAGCAGATTCATCATTCATCTGACACCACATCAGCAGAATGAAAAACAAGTGTTCGTCAAGAATTTTTTCACCAAAAATACATCTGTCAGGTGGGCTGACAAATTAACAGCATCAACAGACACCTGAGTATTGTGAATTTTAGCTAGATCCACAATAATCTCCCATTAAAACCAGACAGATCAGCTTCTTGATCACTTTCACATGCTTAACACTGAAAAAGCCTTCCAAAGACAAATGCAAGGCTGGATAGAAAACGTGTAGTACAACTGAATCTGAGCTACAAGGGCATTAAGAGAAATTTGAGGAAGTTAACTCTACTGGAACAGCAAAGAGAAAATACACTTACAGCTAAAAGCAGATTGGACTGTAATTTTGCCACACATTACAAAAAGTTACTAAAACCTTGTTTCAAAAGGGAAAGAAAAGCAAAAGGGTCAAAGAGCATGATGATTTCAGAAAGCAGAGTTCAAGCTAATGGTTTGTCTCAGCCACAATTAAGAAGGGCCAAGTAAACACAGTCTCCCAAGTTAGAGCACGCTGAAGACAATCCAATTATGATTTTATAATTTAGACCACATTTATTTCTGTTCCATAAGGAAAACTACTGTAAAAGTTCTTTCTTGTGAGAGGTAAATAGCTGCTCTCCACAGTGCATAATTTCTGAGATTTCAGGTGTCACACAAAGTTTTATTGCTTGAATGGGTGCCAAGTACCTACCTACCAAGGCTTACAGATGTTTATCTTGCCAGGGGGATGCGATGGAGGGGAAAAAAAAACAACAAAACAAAACACACAAGAAAAAAAAGAAACAACCAAGCAAAAAAAATATCTATGTATACATACATCTACACAAGCATATAAGTATCTTCAGATTAAGCAAATCACAGCTTTCACAGCTGGGAGAATTTGTTCCTACCAGCCACATCCTTGAGCTGTCTCAACCTTAATGTTTGTCTTTCACAGACTCCCTGAATTTCAGATAATACATGACAGTGCTGTAAAATTTCACTCTCTTGGATATACAAGATAAAAATGGACTTCATGTTAGGGAAAAACAAAAGCACCATAGATTAGATTAGGCACTGGAACAAACTGAAATTTAACTATCATGACTCTGATAATAATTTACGGTGGTGATTTATAATATATCCAGGTCATTGAAAGCAGTGTGACAGGTTACAGTCATTCAGTAAAGCCATCTAGCTTCTTTCCACTTGTACATTCACCTCTGTAAAAACTAGCCTGAAATATGACATGAAATATCACAATGGACAGCTACTGAACATGCAGCAGGCACAACACCACACCACAAGATATATGCTCATTGATACATGGCTGATTAAGTCTAGAGGAATATATGGACAGCTAATCAGCAGCTTATACTCATAACTTCTGACTGCCAGCCTAGTACACACTAGCTGCCTAGGCCCATGATGATCCAGCAGCTCGAATTAACAAGAATGTAAGAACTGCCGTTATCCATTCCTGAACTGCCATTTTCATCTGCCAATCTCAGTACATACTTCTCAAGGGGAATCTGACAAATGCTAGCAGAAACACAGAGAAGCTAAACTTTAGTAGCTTGAGAAAAGCTTCAAGTAGCAGGCAGTATGGTACAGCAGCCAGAAGAGAAGAACAGAATGAGTCAGCAACTCTAAGCAAATATTTCTCAAACATGCTGCTCTTTTTGGCTCTGTTGGCAGTTATCAGTCTTAAAAATTACACAATCATTTGACAAGCTGACATGAAAAGATAAGATAAAGGAAAATAAGGCAGGATATTTTGGACAATAAACTACAGCATCTTAATAGGGATTGTCAAGTTAAAGGCAAAAACCTGCTGTTTCATTTTATTTCATTATTTCAATCGAGTACTAGAACTAATCTGGAGGAACTTGCTGGTGTCAGTTCATAAATTCTGGAAAAGGGGTAAATGTGACATTTAAATATGCATTATCAGGTTGTATATGTTCTTCAAGCAGTCTTAAGAGACAGTCTAACAGTCAAGAAGATGTTTTTTAAACTAGCAAATGTTGGGCAATCATCAGATACTTCAAGATGACTCTTTACTTTTCAGAGAGGGAAACTACTTCAAACAGACACAGGCAATAAGAGACAGAACAGTTTTGTGTCAGAACCTCCTTGTGATAACAATATTTAAATAGTTTGGTGCAGCATTTTACAGAAAGAATTACATTTGGGATCTTGGATCCCCTAAAATCAGCTTTACACGTAATTGAATAAACTGTAATCACTCCTCCCAAGCATCAGACCTTACTTTGGAATAGCTAATTCCAGGGGTTTAAATTTGGGTCATTTCTCTTTAACTATATTGTAAGTGCATTTGCTCTGGTAGGTCTCACATTTCAGGCAGCAGATCAAGTAAGACTGCAGTTTTATGTACCTTTCCAATTTGTTCCTAGTATTGTTTGGGCAAGTTTTAAACATTTGGCTATAGCATTTCGGTACAAATTAGCCAGAATCACGTAAGGTTTCAATTTGCAGCTTTAACATTGCCAATGTCCCAACTACTTTTGCCATGTATTTGAACTCTGATTTAAATGCTGATTGCAATGGTATTGTTATAATTAGCAGAACAGCTTTGCAGGAACACTGCCTGTTAGACAGCAAAAGTGTATCAAGATGCGATTAGACAGAAAAATAGTGCCTAAGAACAACTTCTATACTACTTTGTATGTCCACATACTGCTCAAGGTGATTATATTTACATATGAATTCAGATATGTTGGTTAAAGGAATTTAAATAGTGAGCTCTATTTATTCTTCCAAAGTGTTTATAGTTTTGGATTTATTAACTGTCAAGCCTCCCTGTCCTGTTCCCCCCCACCCCCCCTTACTCTTCCCCAGTTTTTTTGGCTTCAAATGATTCTATTTTGGCACATTCAGTAATGCAACATTTCACATTTCTAGAAAACTCCACTACTAGAAGAGTAACACAACCCCAGGAAACTCACCTGGTCTCCGGTTTCACTACCAACTCAAAACAGCTAGAGTTCACTCACAGCCAACTGAATCTCAGCCCAGTTCCAAGTAAGCAAATTCAGGCATTCATATCCAACTCGGACATGGTTTGGTGCACAGAAAGTCTGCTTAGACAATACTTCAACAGTAGAACCAAAAGCGCTAATTCCCACTAAGAGACACTGAAAAAACATGAGGACAGAGATAAACACAAAAGAACTGCCATCAAAAGAATTAGGAATAATGCATAATACTTGCACACATCCAGAAAGAACATATATAGGTTTTCATTTCTGATACTGCATTCTAAAAAGGAAAAAATATTAAAGAACTGAAGTGGGAAAAGATCTCTTAGCAGGTATCATGTGTAGGAAGGGATCAAAAGATCTAAAGAGCTTCTGCCAAAAGGGTCATCAAGAAAAACTGGGTGGAAAACAGTGTCTCTTCAGCAACAATTTTCCCACAGCAGTTAATGAGCTCAGTGTCCTGAGAGGATATACAAACTACTCAAAAGCTTCAATGGAACTCCAATATGTTAAAACATACCTTATTATGTGAACCATAATACACAGAAGGGTTGCCTATTTGCAAACTGGTTCCCTAAGATTTTTATCTTCCTCTGAAATAAGATCAGGATTGCACTCACCTGAATCTCTGTCTGAGCTGGTTCCCTACCAGAAACTATTTTTAATACCAAAAGCATTCAGTAGCAAAGGACAATTTCCATCTTTCCAAACTTTTTGTAGTGTCCATCATTATGCACAATGCAAGGACCGTTCTTCTTAAATTCATTGAGCAAATTAAGAATTACTCAGAGAGCCAAAAGACCCCTAGCCTTTTAAAAGAACATGATCATGTAGCCAAGAGAAATTAACAGAATTACATTCACCCTGAAAGTGTCCTGTAGTGTGTACTGTATTCCCTCATTTCTAAGGTGAAACGAAAGGCACATGACCTAAATAAATCTATTTTTTTGGAGGAAGGGAGAGTTTAGGGATTTTTTTTGGGGGGGATGCTTTTGGGGGGGGTGGAGAGGGTGTTATTTGTTTGGGGTTTAGTGGGTTTGTTTGCTTGGTTTTAGTTATTTTTGGTTTATTCTGTTGGTTTGTTTTGGGGTTTTGTTTGGTGTTTCATGGATTGGCTTTGGGTGTTTGTTTTTTCTTTTTTGGGTAATCTTTTTTGATTGCTCTTTTTCAAGGATTTCACTGGAATGAAAACCAGTGCTTAAAGAAGGCTAGTTCCTCATTCACAGCCATCTTTTTTTTCTGGAACTTATCATGTGCCAGGCAGCAGAAGATCATAGAATCATAGAATAGTTAGGGTTGGAAAGGACCTTAAGATCATCTAGTTCCAACCCCCCTGCCATGAGCAGGGACACCACACACTAAACTATGTAGCCCAAGGCTCTGTCCACCTCCAGGGTTGGAGCATTTACAACTTCCTTGGGCAACCTATTCCAGTGCCTCACCACCCTCACTGTGAAGAACTTCTTCCTTATATCTAACCTAAACTTCCCCTATTTAAGCCATTACCCCTTGTCCTACCACTGGAGTCCCTAATGAAGAGTCCCTTCCCAGCATCCTTGTAGGCCCCCTTCAGATATTGGAAGGCTGCTATGAGGTCTCCACGCAGCCTTCTCTTTTTCCAGGCTGAACAGCCCCAACTTTCTTATCCTGTCTTCATACAGGAGGTGCTCCAGTCCTCTTATCATCCTCGTGGCCCTCCTTTGGACTTAGAGCAGTGCTCAGTAGCTTCAGTGGCAGAGACCCACTATAAAAGGATGCTAAGGACCACAGCAACACATCTTGATCAATCTTAGCTAGGTATCATCTTGCACAGGGTATAAAATAGCACTCCTACATGAGTAATTAAAGCATTACATATTTGCAAAATGCTGCATTTTCACACAGTTACTCTCAAACATTTAATGAGGGGAATGGTTCCTAATTAATGTAATTATCCCTGCTAGGCTATAGAGCCTGCTTCTTCCAGAAATCATAGAACTGTTTAGATTGGAAAAGACCATTAAGGTCATCAAGTCAAACTGTTAAACTAGCACTGCCAAGTCCACTAGAACCACTACAAAACCCAGATAAAACAGAAAGGAGGATACAACTTTCTAGTACACACCTAAAGTTCAGAAGAAACACCTCTTCTGTTGAGATGCATACAAACAGGTACTGCAAAACAAATGTGTGCTCTCCATAGTAAACATACATTGCAGTGCTAATGAGTGGAAAGCTGTGTTCTCTTAATTTGCCTGTTTTTCAAACAGTCTTTTTTTAACTACATTATAGTACATGAACATCATATGAGGAAGCCAGACTAGAATTCTCAGACTACTGCAGAATTAAAGCAAACAAAAAAGTTAAATACTTACCTTCTGAAGGTCTCTGAAGGTTAACATCACTAAAAGCAGGTATAATTTTAACTTCTGCAGAATACAGCGGCTGACTTCACTGTATTTCAGCAAAATCCAAAATATAAATATTTAACAGGATATATTCAGAGGTATTTCAGCACTGAGTCCCTCTGCTAAAACAGTGTTTTGCTTCAGGCCTAATCCTTCAATTTGATTTTACAGAAACTGAGAAATAAATTGGAACTCATACATGGAGCTCATATACAAGCTCTCAGCTTAAAGCTGCCTCTGGATTACTGTTTAAGAGCCATATACATGAAGTGCAAACAGTATTGATTTTTTATTTGAAAAGCAGTCAAGTTAATATGAAGCATCCAGCCTGGACAGAACATTCCACTCTCTGCAGGTAAGTGTTAGAAGAAAGCTCCCTGATCAAGGTAAGCCCATACAGAAACATTCAGGCTGATCTTCTAAATCAAATTTTAGACAATAATATTCCAGCTGAGACTGTGTCTAGAAAATTGCACTTAAATGGCCCACAAAAATCCATTTAGCCTTCCATTTGCCAGAAAAGCAACGGGGGGTAGCAAAAACTCATGGATTCTCAAGTTTCTAACTGTAATTGATTGATGGGGCAGAGAACTGCAGACAATGTCTGGGACTGGAAAAGTAAATGGCAGTGTATATTCAAAGGTAAAGAAAATTATATTCTCCAAAAAGGAGACACAGTAGAGTGTGCATGCACACTCAGTCTACCATGCTTCCTTCTGAGCCAAGCTGTAGCTAAACAAACAGTTCCTACAGCATCCTCCGATTTAGAGAGAGGACCAGGCATCTATTTTTTGCCATCTGCCCTTCACTGAATCACAGAAAGCCACAACGAGAGTGACTGGACTCCTGTTTCTGCACCAGTACAGCCTCACCTTTGTATCCCTCTCAAGACCATCACTGGTACCTCAAATTTGAATTTAGGAAGTTGCAAGGTCTGCTAGCTACTGTCTGCATTATTAAGGATACTAATGCAAATTGTCTGTTCACTGGCAGACAATGTGCAGTTCACCTGGGCACATTTAATAGCATGTCAAGCATTTTGTCTCTTTGAAACCTAAAATCTCCTTCCATGACCCTTCAGATGCTCAGAATCCACAGTGTGAGGGAGGGTACCATATTTTGGCCATAACTACATCTCTCATTTCTATCAAGAGATTTAACTGATTTTGCCTTAACATCATACCTAGGACTGAAACACCACATAAGCCATTTCAAGTAACTTGTTACCCATTTCTTGTACCCATCCTATACAGAAACATCACAGCATTGAAACATGACAAACATAATGGTTGCAGTAGACAAGATGAAGAGCACTTCATTTAACTGTTCAAACTGATGGCAAGGTAACACCTGCTGTCAGATACTTCCTGACATGGCTTGTTCTTTCAAGCAGGAGTCCTGCTTGACATCTTTCTGCAGTCCCTGGCAATCCATACTTGCCTAAGAAGCACTTCACACAACTGCTTCTCTGCTGTAGAGTACCCCAGAGCTTGTATCAGTCCCACAGATTTCCTTTCTAGTTGTTTCAAGGCACTTCATTGATTCAACTTCAACAAGCGTTGTGTCAACTGTCTTACAGAAACAGAAGACACGATGTGCAGAACTGGAAAGAATTAGGTCTGTTTGCAAAGCTGGAAAGCATGAGCCATGAAAGGCCTTCCGCCTCGAACAAAAATTCTGTGCTCTTCATAGAACTGGGCACTCAGGAATTCAGCTGCCAATACAAATTCAAGGGATGCAAAGAAGCCGTCTGAAACTTGTTCAACTAAGACCATTTCACATGCCAGTGAAGGTGAAGAAGAGTTCACCTGCAATGTTTCATAGACCTTCCCACTCCATACCTAGGACACATACTTCTCACCACACACATGTGGCTCATTCACAGAAAAGCATACAGTGCTATGAATTTACAATACACAGCTAAAGCAAAGAGCAGAATTGAAGCATTCTGTCCCTGCAGTAAACCAGTCTCATGGTAAAGAGCAAGATACGTTTACCAATCTCTGTGGTGGGCAGGTACTACTGTATCATGGCAAGCAAATACTAGAGCATGGAGCACTATAAAGGTGAATTTAACTAACAGTTATAAAATCTTATGTAAACACTCCAATTATAAGACATAACCACCACAGATTGTACAGCATCAAATACAATCAGGCTCCTGTTCTTAGCTGGTCCCTAGACACTACTTTATAACCAAATAGTATAAAAGCATTCAGTCTTGGAAACACAGAAGTCTACTGGTCTTGCAGAAGGTATGAGTCTTTCTGTTCAGCTGAATCCTCCTACAGCATAAGTCTCCTGTACATGGGGAAAAGAAGAAGCATTCATAAAAAATCCAGACATGCATCAGTTGATAAATGTGCATTCCAGTAACAGCGCTGGCTTCAACAGTTCCTGTTTTTCCCTAACACCACTTCCATGTCTCTGCTCTTACTTGCCTTTATGCAACTCATGCTGCCCTGTTACAACACTCAAAGTATCTGCCAGATTATCCAACAATCCATTTATATTAAACAGATCCACCTTAGCAGCTCCTCGCAGAAACACTCGGTAGGAAAATAGTAGCAGCACAGGCTGAGGAAGAAGCTACTTCAGCTGTTGTCAAAGTGTTCGTCAAATCACACTTTCCTATGGGACATTAAAAATACCCTAGGCTTAAATCTGAAATTGCCTCCAAGTACAGAATACACAGCTCCACTGCCCTGAACTCTTTCTGAATCTGCACAAGAACTGATAAAAACACATCTTTACTACAGCGACTGCTAGCCTGCATTTAAGCCTCCCTCACTAACGACTTAATCAGCTGCAAACCAGTGGTGAAGATTTCAGTGTCAACATTAGTATTCACTGGCTCTACAATGGGCTAGGTTAAGAGCATAAATCTTAGAGATTAGTAAAGGATTACTTCACATTATCCGATTTGAAAATAAGGAAAAAAACCTCATGCTGTACTGATTGAAGTAAAACAGAAATTGAAAGCAATTGTTAAGTACCGATTTCAGAGTTTCCACTATTCCTTTGTGGTTTCTAACATCACACCACCCCATCCCCACCTGTCATACAGAGAAGTTAAAATGCTCTAATACATTTCCTACATTTATTTTGCATCTTGGCAATTCACCTTCTTTGGGTACTTCAAAGCTTATGAAGCTAAGGCTTACAGAAACATGAAGTCTACTATTCACCCTAACTTCATTAACCATTTATTTATTGTTAAATTTATCACCTAGACTAAAAAGCAGAGATTCTAAACCAGTATCTCTCATGATTCACAGATGCCTATCTTCATTCTTGATATGAGATTATGCATGCCTAACAATAAAATCTTGTGATTTGTATGGTCATTTATTACTTACATGAACTACTTTTACTGTACAGATTCTACAGTCATAGTCAGACTTGCCAAACTAGAACTATCCAAAATCTATGATTTCTTTTAACCACAAGAAATAAAGCCAGACAGAGTAACTGGAGCTTTTAACTTAATTTGTAATGACAGAAGTGTAAGAAATCAGAATTATTGTTTGGTAACTACCAAGTTCAGCCAACTTACTATGACGGAATTGAGCAGAAATGCTACCTAAGGCACATAAATTCATAATTAAAAAAATAAATAAATAAATCCTTTCAGCTTACATCATTAAGCTACATAGAGGTTTAATGATTTCCTCTCAGGCTTCGAAGACACTCCTGTAAAAACTACAGCCAATACACTTTCACTTAATAGAGCACACTTACTCACACATAAGAAGACAGCAGGAAAGGATCAGCATTTCTCTGTTCATAGGCCAATTAGTACAACATTGTATTAATACTGACATGTGAGACCATCTCCTTTCCCTAGACGTTAGAAATCTAGTGCTGGATGATCACATACTCCAGTAATTTTAGGTGTCACGTATTGATCTAATTAAATCCTTGACAGCTCTTCATGTCCATAGTTACACTTTTGAAAACCTGGCACAAACAACTCTCATTTCATGGTGTTTATAGTATGAAAGTAAGAGGCTGAGATTTAACCTAGAATGTATGCCAAAAAGGTTCCATTAGGTATATTCTTCAAAAATAAGCTCAAAATCTGATCGCATCAAATTGCCAGTATAAAAACTTTTGCTGAAAAAAGTAACATGCAAAATTACTCAAAACCTCCTACATTTTCATTCTGCAGAAGTATCTTAAATCCTTTGTCACAAGCTTAAATCAGAAAGTACAGCAGGTAGAAATGGAAATGGTCTTTAATTTCTGAAGAATAACCTTTTTCATTTCTATATGCTGATGGTACCACACACAGAAGGAACAAGGAGGCAGCGTTCCTTTTCTGAAAATTACTAGGATAATGCTGGGGGGCCTGACCTAGGTAATGAGTACCACCTGCCTACCTTCACTGGTAGCTGCATTCTTCTGGGCTTTGGTGGATGTGTGATCTGTACTTGAACTCACGTCGGATGAGATGCTTGAGCTGCCTTTGCCTGCAAAGGGAGAAAAAGGTGGAGAGGGTGAGAGAGAGAACAAACATAAGTATCAACAGCAAAATAGAAAGACCTTCCATATCAGAACCTGGAACAATTCCAGGAAGCTTTAAACTAAGTTTAAAGCAGCTGATGTTCATTTTGTACACAGCGGGGGAGAAGTTAACTGCATTATAGCTTATAGCATGTACATCTTTACATGTACTAGAACTGCAAACAGCCTTCTGTGTCACAGGGGCTCTCATTATGTATTTGCTAAGCTCCACCGTAAATGAAAAGTTTGTGATTAACACCACGAGGAGGACTTTCACAATCAGCTTTCTCATTCAAACACTTTAACACCGATCAGGACAAATGACACTGACTCATCAGCACGGAGGGTTAAATTCAAAATTTGTTAAATGAGTTTAAATTTCTGATTTACGTGTTCATACCATGTATTCAAGTCACTTGGTCTTGTGAAAAATGGTAGCAAAGTATCTGCTGTTTCCTCCTACACTGTGCTCACTGCTTGATGTAATACACCTTTTTAAAACTAACTTCTACAATTGCTGTTCTTCACTTCTTATTTTTGAAGTGAAAATCGGAACCAGTGGATGTTTCTTCTCTTACTCTCTTTCTTAAGACTTTTTCCTGCATTTCCCACATCAATGCTCTCAGACCCATATGTGGTATGTCAAACAAGGTACATGTTGGTAACAGAAGAAATCCAAATACAAAGATAAAAATTAACTGTGCTAAATACCACAGATGAGTGGAGGGGCCTAAAGCAAAGTTCTCTTTTTGTTTACCTGTGACCACCTAAGAATGAGTCACTTCCGTTTCCCCTCACTCACTCTACTCAACCATCTCAGTTAACTACTACCAGGGAACACATTCTGCTCCACAGCAGAAACCAGACCAACCAATCAGTGATACATTAGATAATTCTAGAAAGAAGAAAGGCAATAAATACTGTTACATTTTATGTAGTTATCTATCCCCACAAACACTGCATCAGTGAAGCCTTTAAAAGCTATGTTGATTTTTTCAACCAAAATTAGGCTGTATGCAGAAAGCTAGCTGACACCGTGTTTCTGTCACTTGAGTAAACCTAGGAATGTTAGCAAGAGACTTTTCTGATCTGTTATTTCAATCAAACATTCCTTGGGGTTCTGGGATACAGTACGCCTGGTTTTCATAACATTTAGATGTAAAAGAGGAGGTCTGCTTTTTAAAGGTGCCACAACAGAACAAGGATTTAAGTTTTAATAGGAAACGACTGGAGAATGTGCAAACGTAGGTTGCTTCACAACCAAGGTACTGCCACTTAATCTGTCAGCCAGCCCTAGAGAATCATTCTCCCACATAAAGTTGTTTAAGTTAACATGCTCAGATTTGAGAGATGATTGTGGAGTGAAAGGATATTAAAGGGGCCAGAAAGAAGTAAAAAAATAAATGGCTAAGACTAGTAGTTGGGCGGAGTGAAGGGGGGGGAGTGTATTTTCAGTGATTCACTAACTGCTTTTTACATTCCTTTAAGAAGTTAAGCAAATCCAAGCAGCAGTGCCTCTTGAATATCACTTCAATTGCTTTCAAGCAGTGACATGAGTTGGGAGGAGTGGACTGTGGTCTTCCTAGAAATGACTGCCCCAAAATAGCTCTCCAGCTAAGACAACTAGGGTAGAAGAAAGGCAGGCGAGAAAAGACAAGGATAAGCGCAAAATGCTCTTTGCAAGGAAGAAGCCACAGAACTTGAAATATCTGCAATAGCTGATAGTCACATCATTAATGATGCAAAAGGTATTTAGATGGAATTTCCACCACCAGCAACACCTCATGCACCAAGCACTGCAACTACAGAGGCAGAGAACAAACTTCCAAGGAGTATCAGCACTCCTTAACAGAATAATAGAAAGAAAAAAAAAACAATCATCATTAAAGAAAAAAAAAAAAAAGACTGGAAGAAATTAAAAAATTACTTCCTTAAAGCAAATAAACAGGATTTACTCATATAAATATGTTTTGTTTTTTGGGGGGGGGGGGGAAAGAAAGTCAGTGATACTAAACAACAGCAGTTACTGGCTGGTCATCTGCAGCATAGGTTGTTTTCACAAGGTGAATGCTTCCTGCTGCTACATACCTCCCTCATTAACATCAATAATATTTCTATTTACACCACCTACAATCTCCAAGACCACAACAGACATTTTAGCCACTGCAGGGTGCAGATTGCCCGTACATCCAATACAACACTTACAATTATATACTTACATAGAAACTGTGAAATACCAGCTATAAGTCTAAATATTTACCATTTAAAACTACTTGAACTTCGAAACATTAACTCCTTGGGAGAAGTTAAAACTAGAAATTAAGAAAAAGAATCCATATTGGTTACTACTTCAGTTGGATACCAGTTCTTCCTGCAATTATACTCAGTGTTTTATGGTATGGTTAGAGTCTTCTCTAGCTGTATACAACCCTGAAACAAACCTTCCTCGCTGTCTACTGAAACTCTCTATTCGGATACATGGGGGGAAACAGGAGATACTTTCTAGTAAATTTTCGATGTGTTTTTAATAGACTAGCAGATGCTATATTTATTCTTTTAGCACAAAACAAAGCCATTCACATCTGACTGACTAGATCTGGCTACTGCAGACTCATGTACACATGCAAGAGCAAGTATTCTCTGGAAAACTTGGGTTTGATAATGGGAGAGAGAACACCCTCAGCAAGTTCCCAGATGACGCAAAATATGGAGGAATGGTTGATACATCGTGCGGTTACTGCCAGAGGGACCTCAAGAGGCTGAGAAAAATGGGCTGACAAGAACCTCAGGGAGTTAGTTCAACAGAAGGAAATGCCAAGCGCTGCATCTGGGGAAGAATAACCCCATGCACCAGTGCATGAGGACTGACCAGCTGGACGGTGTCTTGACAGAGAAAGATCAGGCAATCCACGAGGACACCAGGTTGAACATGAGCCAGCAATGTGGCAAAGGCAGCCAACAGCACCATGGGCTGCATTACGAGGAATATAGCCAACAGGCTGAAGGAGGTGATACTTCCCCACCTCTGCTAAGCCTGGTGAGATACATTTAGAGTGCTGGACCCAGTTCTGGGCTCCCCAATACAGGATAGGTAGGGACATACTGAAGAGATTCCAGAGAAGAGCCATAAAGACAGAGGAACTGGAGCATCTCTCCTAAAAGGAAAAGCTGAGAGCTGGGACCATTTACCAATACCTGAGGAAAGGGTGTGAAGAAGGAGGCTCTGTTCAGTGACGCCCAGTAACAGGACAAGCAGCAATGTGCACAAATCAAAGTAAGTTTCATTTAAGCATATGATTTATTTACTTATTTGTTTTGCTCTGATGATGATCAAACACTGGGACAGGTTGCAGAGTCTCTGAAGTCTCCATCCTTGGAGATACTCAAAACCCAAATGGACATAACCATGAAGAGCCTGTTTGAGTCGACCTTCCTTCAAGCACTGAGGTTGAACCTGAATATCCAGAAGTCCCTTCAAGGATTTTGAAATCCAGGTACCTCTGTGATGACAACGTTTTGTAGCCCAGTAAGGTGTTAATCATCCTGGGATCTTTTTTTTTTCTTCTACCTTAAGTTCTTTAAGAAATGTCTGCAAGCAATTGCACTGGTAATGAATAATGGCAAAAGTAGAAGCCACCTTCCATGGTCCTTAATGTACACCAAGTTAAACACCTAAAACTAAACATAGAAGAAAGTAGACCTAGCATCCAGGGTTCACTCTCTGAGAACAACATCAAAAAGAGTCTGTAACAAATTAGGAACTTTTAAATACAAATGTTTTTAGCAGAGGTTCTGTGCTACAGGAGACACCATCTAGTCCTACAGTCAGAAAACACCTGACTTAATATGAGAAGCCTTTTGCCATACCTTATTTGGTGCCCACATAGTATTTTCAGTGTTGCAAGACAAAGGAAAGAGACAAATTATTATTTAGTATATGGGAAAGGTGCTTCCAAACATTCAGCAAGTAGCATGAATTCCCAAGCTTAGCTCACCAGAGCTCATCTGAGACAGGCTGTTCCGCAGTGCTTTTCTCAGGGCATTATCTGCCTTGAGGTGCTGGAAGAGCACCAAAGAAAGTCAATGAAGCTGGTGAAAGGTCTAGAGAACAAGCCTTATAAGGGGTGGCTGAGGGAACTGGGGTGGTTTAGCCTGGAGAAGAGGAGGCTCAGGGGGAACTTTATTTCTCTCTACAACTACCTGAAAGGTTGTAGCAAGGTGGGTGTCTCTTCTCCCAAGTAACAAGCGATAGGACAAGAGGAAATAGCTTCAAGTTGCGCATGGGGACATTTAGATTGGATTTGAGGAAAAATTCCATCACCAAAAGGGTTGTCAAACATTGGAACAGGCTTCCCAGGAAAATGGTAGAGTTACCATCCCTGGAGGTATTTAAAAAAGACATGCAGATGTGACACTTAGGGACATGGTTCAGTGCTGGACTTGGTAGTGTCAGGTTAATGGTTGGACTAAGTGACCTTGAGGGCATTTCCAACCTAAACAATTCTATGATTGTATGACTTGCCATTGTCTTGAGTTACCTTCATATATTCAACAGTTTTTTATTTCTAAGACAGAAGTTGGAATCCAAAAGAAAGCAAACTGTACTATGGTGGTAGGTTGATATGATAGAAGAAAGCATTTTTCCTACAGTACAACATAATTCACACCAGCAGTGAATGTAGCATGGACTTCACCACACCTGCAAAAAAATCACACAGCTACACAAGTTGCAATTCACATTATGTCTCTCATCTGCTTCTGAAGAAGCAAGATCATAGATACATTTTTCCATCTACTAGTTAGTGCCGAAGTCTTACAATAGTCATAGGAACAAGATTCCAGCCATCTAACCTATTATAGTATTTCCTACATATTTTATTTTGATCCTGCTGGAAAGAAAATTAGAATAGGGCAAGCATGTAAGAGATATTTCCTCTGAACACTGCCTCTGCCTCCAGCTCTTTGTAGCCAAAGGATTTTTTTTTCAGTCATAGATGTCTTCGTACTCAATAACCCTATAACCTTACTAAATCTACCTTGT
The DNA here is from genome assembly GCF_000696875.1 of Nestor notabilis. NCBI lineage: Eukaryota > Metazoa > Chordata > Aves > Psittaciformes > Psittacidae > Nestor > Nestor notabilis. The sequence continues at coordinate 38,153 of NW_009931336.1, read as the reverse complement.
CTCTTTTGGCATCATGAGTATTAAAATAATGTGTTCCATTTTTTTTCCATCACAGATGGATAAACCAACTGAAATGTTAGGCTTGTTTATTTTATAAAAAGTGTTTGCATCTTCAGTTTTGCTACCAGAATAAATACCTATATTAATGAAAGAGACACTACAGACACTACAACGAAACACTGCTAGAAGGCTGTGCACAGATCTGGGTGGTCTTGCTCCAGATTTCAGTATCACTGCAAAAAAGTAATAGTGTTTCCCTGCCACTTGCATAACTAGTTATAATCTTTTTTTAACACCACCACCCCCCCCCACAACCATACCTATTAGCACTACAAAATACCACTTTCAATGTATTTCAGGATGTTAAAAACTTGCTGGACAGAATCAAGACTGAATACACACAGGGCATCTCGGCCAAATGGAAACATTTGATAAACGTCGTAACAGCAGCAACATCAACCAGTGAAAAGCAACTTTGGATTCTGCCAGTCACACTCACTGCTGAAAAGTGTCAAAAATGTCACAAGTCAGTCAGAACAGAAGCAATGCAATTTAAACTTCTGCAGGAAAGTACAGTCTAACTGTCCAAGACTGAAAAACATTTTCAGAAGCACATACACAAAGCCTGTCACATTACAGACAGTATGTAACAGGGCACATTTCTGACTGTATGACTGTCACCTGTTGCATTTGGTTTTTTTCCTCATTGTTACTGCACATCCAGGCAAATAAACAGAGGCTGCTTGAATTATGCAATGCAAGCTGTAAAAAACACAAGGCTCATTGACGTATGTGATACATGAAGGTGTGTCCTGGCACTGAGCCCCTTTTACTCTGCTCTGGAATAGTTCTACTGGGGGTTGTTTTGGGTTTTTTTCAGCACATTTTCTCTTGGGTTCAGATGCATGGGCATTTTTGTGCTATATTTTACATGCCATTCTTAAGATCACATACAAACAGGCTGACTTCTTTGAAAATAACAGCAGTATTATTCTTGACATCAAGTTGTAATCCGATAACGCCTGCCTTCAGTGGGCAGTGACAGTTACCTCAGGAGTTAGATGGACAGCGGGGCCAAATCCATGCTGAAGTGAAGCATTAGACAAAATGCCAAAACAGAAAAAGAAAACACAGTAATTGAAGGGGGAAAGGGAAAAAACAAAACAAAACAAAACAAAAAAAACGCAAAAAGCAGTAAAGTCAAGAATAATAAGAGCCATTAATCTTTTTAATTGTCCAAAAGCATTATAGTGCAATGATTTGTTTACTTAAACCATCAATTCTTATACAAATTACATTAGTCAATTCAACTTCTGAATATGAAAGGGCATATGCATATGGCTTTTTTACCAGATGATCATTACTTTCTTTTATATCTTCAGACAAGATTTTTTTTTAATCAAGTATATGACAACTGCAACAAGAAGAGATTCAGGAAAAACAATTCAAACCTCAAAGCATCAAAGATTATGCAAGAGGAAAGAAAAATCTCTTTTCCTTCTCCTGTTTCCACAATATACTTTATGCTGGCCCAAATATCCAAAACCTCAAATGTATCTTGTTTACAATCTGCATCTCTGGAGATCATGGACTCCCAGTAGATTTCTAAGTATCCCCACAGAAATCAGCAGCCTGCTGCAATACTTAGGCTTTGAGGATACATGGCGCCCTTGAAAGATGCAATATATCAATTCATTTATCCACAGTAAAAGCAAAGTTGGACTACACACTGTGGACAATCATTCTCCTTGGACTTTATATTTCTGCCAGTGGAAATAATATGACATAAAACTGGTTTCCACTTACTAACTCTTAGCTACTGAAAGAACTACCACCGATTTAACATCGAAGGTACCTACCTAGAAGCATTGTCACTCACTGAACTGCTTTCAGGATGGGTTATACGTTAATTTATTAACCCATGTTGTCCTTCTGCCCCAGAAGCTTAGGAGTAGGGTTCTCAAGTGATTCCCGCCTGCCTCCCTCTAAATAAAACAGGTGCCAACATAACATGCACAGGCTCCAAATTGCATTGCACCCAGCATTTGTCAGGATATGATTAAAAAAACCCAACCAAACTAAACAATAATCTGCACAAACTCCAATCCCAAGGAAATTAAATAAACTGAAGATAAATAAACAGGAAGTGCACTGAAGATTAATGAGTTTGCACATATGTGGTAGCCCTGGCACTTTGGGACAGTATTTGCTAGAAATTTCAAGAGTACAATCTCTACAAGCATTTTTACATTATTTTTATTTTTAAATTATAACTCCAACTTCCAGGATCACTTAGTTTGGCTGTAAAATTTGGCATAAATTAGCTATGAAACAGTATACTTAGTTCTGTAGCACTTCTGTGAGTCTTAAGCTAAATTTCAACTCTCACTACAGAAGCCAATTTGGCCTTCATTATTGTGCTTCTGGTTCCTGTCTTCCCCACCTTTTCAAGTACCCCAACATGCCACAGAACCCCCTGCTAACGCTAGCAGAACACAACTAGTGCACTAAAGTATCTCTGGAAGGGAGTCAGTCACCTTAGTAATTTTTAGTATTCTTAGGCATTTGTACTATGTGCGGGTGCCCGGGTGCTGGCCAAAGGTGTCTGCCCGGCATCCCCTTGTGCAGAGCAACTGGGGCTGCTGGTGCTGGACACAGCTGGTTCCATCTGTGTCCAACAGACCCACTGCAGGACAGAGCCGAGCCCCTCAGCCACGGGCAGGTGCCTCAGGGTAGCAAAGCCTTGAGACACAGCCTCTTAATATCATCCTTTTTAACCAGCGTTAGAAGATTCAGCAAGCCACTTGCAAGGGGAATCTGTAATGCCAAAGGAAATTAGGATTGATGTATTTATGATATAAATATAACTGTGGAAGTTCTGCAGCTAATAAGAAACAATGGTTTATCCACTATACCGCTAAATGCTTGAAAACCTTACATTTTATAATGTATGGGATTGATTTTTTCAGAACTGTTTAGCAGAATGATGTTTACTGCTAACAAGGCAAGCCTAGTCAGAAAAGCTGGATTAAAAATGTAAAGCTTAAGAATCTGTGTCTATATGAACAAATTACTTGCTATGCTCAAAGTCTACTACTGGGTTCGTAGTTGTGACATCCGTAACTCACATCTCGGTGCCAAATAAACTCACTATGATTTCAGAATGGCTGAAGACTTTATTTAATGAAGTCTTCCAGCAGACTCATCTAATGAGTGAAAAAGAAGCAGGACACGTATTATAGTTTTCTGAAGTAACCTGTCTCACTCCTGTACCTTCACCTGCCAGCGTGACAGTTGATGGCACTGGCCCCTTTTCTAGTGAATTTCAGCACTCACTAGTGAGGCTTGTTAGCCCAGAACTGCAAATGGGGCTGCTAAAGCCACCACCATTTTTGAAGATAGTACATCTCTGCTTATAAAACCATTTCACAATAGAGTGATGAACAGCAGGCACATACCACTGCCAAGTTTACAAAGAAGTAATATTGTGTCAAACTACTTTGGTACAAGGCCTTTCTTTGAAGCCTATTAAGCAGCCTGGGTGCCAAAACGTAATGCTAACTTGCAGACAAACTGCACCCAACTCAAGTGTTACACGCTACATTTCAAACACTGGTAAAAACACATAAACAATTCAGTCTAGGAGGTAAATCTTATTTAAGTAATGTTGTGTAAGAAGGAAAGAATGCAAGTATATGTCTTACTTGAACTCAAAATGAGAAAAACAAGACATCTGTATCATCCCTTTTTATTTGTTAACAAGACTAGCATGTCTCATGACTGAGTCTTAAAATACAACCTTTGAAATGCCATTCCTACTCTGTAGCTGCCTACTTTGCCACAGAAACAGGAGAATAAAACTTTGGCCTTCCTACCAATCACAGCGTTTTCTTAGAAACTGTTACATTCATCCAATACTGGGGTTTCCATTACAAATTGTCTTCCAATCACCAGCATGTTTATAGAGAGATATTTATTCAAGACATGCAGTTCTAAAATTTAGCTAGAAACAATGCTTCCTTAGTATGTTCTATCTAACCTTAACTGTACTAATTCAACAGCCCAAATAATTATTAAACCAACACAAAAAACTAATAAACACAATTGAGTTGGAGCAAAACAAAATCTTTTTTTTTTTTTTTGGCTTTAAGTTATCTTTGAGAAAATAACTTCATTGCCAAGTTCTCCACTAAAGGCCACTTAAGTTCATTTCCCCCCCCCAACTATGCTATAATTTAAACAAAATTCTAATCCTTTATCTTAAGACAATGACTATTCAGTTCAATACCAAAGGCAAAGTGTTTGAGACTTCATTTACACGTTATCACATGAGACATGCCAGTGGATGGAGATAGTCTGACAGGACAAACTCCAGTATAGATTCTGAAGTGGCTGCAGAACCTACTATTGCACTGGAATACATCAGGAATTTGGTATACGTCTGATTTCATAAGACAGTAACATACTGTTCAGAAGTCCAAAATCAAAACCACCAAAAGTATTTGTTTTCTAAAATACTATTAACACTTAAAATCTGTATTTAGATTTTCACAAACTAGTCATGACATTTGAACACAAAAGGTTAACATTAACTTGCACTATCAGTTTTACTGTTTATTTCACTTAAAGCACAAAAGTTATGATATTGTCAATGATAATTTTCATCCATCTCTCAGAACTGCATCCAACACATGCACCAAAATGTGAAGTGCCTCTTAACTGCTGCATGAACAGATGTCCTATGTTCACAGTCAAAAGTAGCTGTGAATGCTCTGGTAACAAGGTCCAGCTATCCTGCTTACAGCTTATAAAACATCATCAGTCTCACAGATGCTGATGATATTATCCTTAAAAGTGTAACTACAGGGAATGCAGTCAATTATGGTGGTTTAGTCCTCAGTTTTGCCTCATCTCTCCATCCAAAAGAAAGTCTAAAAGCAAAGTTACCCAGGTAGTCTGGTTGCACAACTCCACTTGCTTATCCGTAAGAAATACAACAAAGCCAGTTGTAATCTCAATCCACTTCCCAGCTCTCAACCAGCTTTCAATAGTTGACTGACTCTCCTACTGAATTCTTACTACACACTGCTCATTGTTAACTTCACCAGACCTTTCCCTGGCTGACCAAGCTTTCACTGGTCCTTGCTCTTAGCCTCCCTTGTAGACTTGGTTCTTAGCATGACTAGTTTGCAGAACACCACTTGGGAAAAGTTGACAAGTGAAGGCAAATTCTCCCACTTATCAAGAACAGCAGCACAGAGCATGAAGGCAATTTCTGTGACATTTGTCAAGCTTGACCGAAGACTAGATTTTCACAGAAGTCTTTCCACCCAGATAGGAGCTTCTGCATGTGCTTAAGTGAGATAATAGATCTCCAAAAACTCTCCCATGGTATCAGCATTCCCACAGACTACTTTTGATGCTATTATCTGAAATCTAAGAAAGTTTGGGTACCGCGCTGAAAATATTCACACAGAAGTTTCTACTGAAGGTGTTTTACTTTCCTGGTCTGATGCTAGATTAGCACAACCATGTATAGAATCACAGAATCATAGAATAGTTAGGGTTGGAAAGGACCTTAAGATCATCTAGTTCCAACCCCCCTGCCATGAGCAGGGACACCACACACGAAACTATGTCGCCCAAGGCTCTGCCCAGCCTGGCCTTGAACACTGCCAGGGTTGGAGCATTCACAACTTCCTTGGGCAACCCATTCCAGTGCCTCACCACCCTCACTGTGAAGAACTTCTTCCTGTTTAAGTTTAAAGCCATTACCCCTTGGTCCTACCACTAGAGTCCCTAATGAAGAGTCCCTCCCCAGCATCCTTGTAGGCCCTGAGATGTCAGATCTGGTTAAAGAAGTAAGTCCTTTTTCATCTTAGTCCTCAGCTGGATCAAACTAAACAGATTCTTCCCATCATTGCATGACTGGTAAATCAGGTGCAGGGGAAGAAGGAACCCACAGCGAGAGGTGGCTGCTGCAGCAGTGCTGGCAGAGCAGTACTTCTGGCATGGTACATAGTAACACCACAATAACCAACCTCACAATAACCCCCAAATTTTCAGTTTGAATGTTGACAGCTAGTTGGGTCAGAGTAAAGAGGTGAGGAAGTGAAATACCTTTATAAAAGACAATGTACAAAGTACTCTGGTATCAACGTTCGCTGTGAAAAGCAATGTGAAAATCTTTCACATGACAATGCAGATCTAAAAGTCTAAGATGACTTTTTTTTTTTTTTTTTTAATTAACAAAGAACAAAGGAATCTGACAGCTAAGGAAAAACAGACAAAGATCATTTTACTCCTTTAGATAAGCACAGTCACTTCCAGCTTTTCTTCACTGGTGGATACAGGGAGCAGGGGGAGGAGGAAAGGGAAACAGCTAACTCCAGAATGCAAGTAAAAGGAGACTGAGAATTTGTGGGATTTGTGAAAAAGGCATACAATGAGATAAAATATAGTATCTTAAAGTCAAAGAAAAGGAGATAACCTGCACACTTGAGAAACATCTTTATTTTTTCTATTCACTAGCAAGTTTGGCGAAGTTACAAGCCACATACTACCAGATCCAGAAACTAAACTTATAAGCACTCACAACCAAATTAAATTAAGAGTATGAGAGAAGCTGTGCATACAAAACAAAACCACAGATGTCTGGCAATTAAAAATTAAACAAATGAACAAACAAAAAAAAAACCCCACAGTACCTGATTTTATTTAAACACAGTTTTAACGGATCATTTTATAATAGAAATAACTCCATTATTCATATTAAAAAAACTGTGTCATTTCAACTGCATAACATAATAATGTTCTGGTCTTAATTCTGTACAAAACCTAGATACTACAATTTGCTGCTGCAGTTACTGCCTGAACAATGGGAATCGATCTTTTCCAAAACAACACAGAGGCTTATCTATAACCAGAATTTGAGCAGGATAGCAATTCTTTATAGAAATAATATGACTTTCAGTGCCAATTCAGCTCTTTTGTTTCTTCTGCAGCATTACCTATATTTCAGCTGTCTTTCACATAAACCTTCCTTTCAGAGAACATGGAAACATGGCTTGGAAACTCTCAGAAGAGTTAAATATAAATACATCAGCCACAAAACGTTAGAATTTCCTCACTTATTTTAAGCATAGCATACTCCAAGATATCCCAGCAAACTAGCAACAAAAAGACAAAAACCACTATTTAGCCTGCTCTATAACCTTCACCAGGCCCTATTATTTATAATCCATACAGGTATTCAGTGGGGAAAGGACACATTAAGTCAAAAACAAAGGTAGGTAATATCTACCCTGTAGATTAATCAGTAACTTGTTTTGAATTTTTTCTGTTCTAGCTATTTAGTAGTGTGTATGCCACTGGCATAAAGACTGTTTGGTTCTAGCTTGAGGATTTAAAAAAAAAAAATAAAAAAATCCCTTCTGAAGTACATCTCTGAAGCTCAGACTGAACTGAGTAACTCTGAATGTGTTTTATCTATTATCTTTGTGAAAAGACATGCTTCAGTCCTCTTTCTTTTCCACAGTACAGACAAGAAATAATTCTGTTCTTCAGTTTGATAAATCATACTTATAGTACTCAGTATTAGCACCTCAAAGGAAAAAATTATTGAAACTAGGGTACATCTGCAGCAGAAGTAAAGAGAACAGAAACAAGAAGACAGCCACTAATCTGTGTTGGCCAGAGCCAAGATAAGCAGCTGGAAGAAGGACAAGGACAGCAACTGCTTACCATTAGTTTGCTGCAGCCAGAGTAGCTCATACAAGTCAACTTTAACCAGCATGGATTTCTTGCATTTAAAGCAAAACCAGAAAAGATAATGAGAAGTAGATTAGGTCTTGAGCTACATGAGCCTTTAGCAAAGGTGTAGAATGAGTCGGCACAGCACACCGAAAGCCAAAGGCGTTAGCCACATTTACGTACAGTAGGTATCTGACAGTCCAGCCTCTTGTTCAGGATGTTCTTATCTAGATGGTTTCTGGGAACCAAAAGGCACACCAGGGAAAAGTCACTACCATTACAGCCCAGAGGGCACTGTTAGCCCTGTCTGTCTGTGCCCACCCACCCTCCCTTTGGGCCTCTCTCCCTCTGCCTGTGACCTCAGTTCAGGCCCCCAAGGACCATCACTCCCTTCCTCAGCAATGCTGCAGCAGGGCTGGTCTCCAGCTCCCCACCATCGTGTCCTACACCACCCAGATTCTTGATATTCATTTATTAATGCAAAGTTTTTTCCTCTGACCCAACCCATCACCTCTACAGAAGAGGCAGGGGCAGAGGAGGACATGATGCTTGCATTAATATTCATTTGACACCAGATCTTCACCACATTACTACAATGTCATGCATGTATGCTGAAACACTCAGTATAACCTCCTGCTTCTTTATCCCATTTTAACACATATGTTTTAATTCAGGAGCACTAATAAACCTAACAGAAGCTCCACCAAAGAAATACAAAGAAAAAAAAGACTCATTCTCAAATGATTCACCAAAAGATTTTAAGCTTTGTAATAACAGAGTTGCTGAAAGTTCAGAGAGGACATACAAAGTGATACCATTGCCTATGGCATTGTAATAGCCTTCCAGTATCTGAAGGGGGCCTACAAGGATGCTGGGGAGGGACTCTTCATTGGGGACTCTAGTGGTAGGACAAGGGGTAATGGCTTTAAACTTAAACAGGGGAACTTTAGGTTAGATATAAGGAAGAAGTTCTTCACAGTGAGGGTGGTGAGGCACTGGAATAGGTTACCCAAGGAAGTTGTGAATGCTCCAACCCTGGAGGCGTTTAAGGCCAGGCTGGACAGAGCCTTGGGCGACATAGTTCACTGTGTGGTGTCCCTGCTCATGGCAGGGGGGTTGGAACTAGATGATCTTAAGGTCCTTTCCAACCCTAACTATTCTATGATTCTATGAAACAGTTAATAATCTCAGAAAAATGCTGTCAAGAATTGGGTTGGTAACAGGGGAGTGAAACTAGAAATCCAAATGGCGCTGTCAATTGGACTGAGGCTAATGGAAAACACAGACCAGGCTCTGTGGTCAACAGGCACACTATCTACAAGCTCTTCCTGGTTCTCTCCTTGAATAAACTTCCACTCGATTATTTCATTTTAGCGGGTTTTGCATCATCCTGAAACTGACAATGCTACTTATATGATGCAATGAATGGAGATGACCCTAACTGGCTTTACTCAAGGCTTAAGACCTTATTCCTGGTGACTTTGAAAGATGTGACCTGATGAACCAAATGAAATTAAGTACAGTCCAGAACAGCAGAACTTTATTAGGACAGAGTATCCAAGCATAAGTGAATGCTTTTGCCATTGAACAATACAACTCAACTTTTTCCAGTTCTTTTAGTCTTTCTGGTTAGCTTCATTCTGCTGAAAGCCGTCATCACTGCTAACTCATTTCTGTGAGAACTACTCCAACTCCTTGACCACCATCTGTCTGACAAGAAACATTCTCAAAGCAACTTTCAAGCGTGGAGCAGAGATGTCTGATAATTTAGCCATCTGGGATTTATTTTGCATCTTCCTGCATTTGCTCCAACCTGTCCGATGAGTTTTAGCAATTAAGTTTAAGAAAATTTACAATCATGTTAATAAGATTTTGGTAGCAGACAGAGCAAGTCTGGACTTCTGTATGCAGAAGTAGAGCATGATGCAGATAAGTTATGTCCTGAGAACTGACGACAATTGTGCATGTCCTCCCACTCCCGCCATTTTGAAAATTCTTGCCTAGCCCTAATTGGCACCTTTCATGCCTAAGCGCTTCCTTAACTAGTAAGCATCTACTTTTGTAGTTGCAGGCAACAGCAGGCTGCATTTAATTTCCAGGGAAGCATATAGTTTACACGAGCCAGAGGGAAACACCTGCACCTCTCAGTCTTGGCATGCCCATGGCTGCATATCAGATCAAAACATCACTGATGTCAAAGAGACACAGGTGCAGGAAGCTCGCTCCAGTGCTCATTTCCACAATATCCTTTTAAAAGGACAGCTTATCCTTTGCTAACTACACTTAGGAGAGCTGCTAACTGCTCATATGATTTTCTTTTTTCCTAACATATGTTTTAACTAAATGCCCCTATAAAATTACAGTTTGAGAAATACTTCATGCCATGCCAAGAACCTGACTTACTCCTCTTAAAACTTAGTCTTTAGAAACCATCTGTACTGTGACAACAAGGAGCAATACTGAGTGTCCAACCCAGTTAAAAGTTTTGTTGATCTATCTCATTCTCCACTACGCTATTCAGTGCTACTCTCGGGGAAAAGTTCGTGAGCTAAACCACTGCTCTAACACAGAAAGGGCCTTCAGAATATTTTGAGATATGCTTCTACCAGTTCATTAGTATGTATTACTAAATATATACAAATTGAAATTCAAAAATAATTCCATGTATCAGGGAACAATTGCCAGCAGGATATGCATTAATACCGAAACACAGTCAGTCATTTACTAAAGCTGACTCCTCCAAAACTATACAACATACTAAAACAGCAATTTCTCACTTAAACATTGTCCAAGTATTTCCTTGGGTACTCCTTACCTTCATTAAAGGAAATCTAAGGCTAGCACTTTCCTAAACATAGGCACAAGCCCTACAGCTGCAGGAAGGCCATCACAGCCCTACACCCGGCTAGAACAATCAAGCCCACTAACTCTGTCTGGGGAGCATACTGAGTATCCAGACCAGGTTCCAGCTCAGCAGCAGCCCATGTTACAATTACCTTCCCCTCAGCTATTGCCTCACCTGCACCAGTGGTAAGCCATACATGCAACACAAGTGGAGCAGATCACATTCTTGCACAGTATGTGCCTCAGTGCAAAAATCTGCTATGTTAGCACAAGCCAACTCTAGAGGCATTATAAGCGAAACAGGCTGATTTTTCCACTTGTGCCAATAACTGCACATTCATTTTAAATGCACTACTAGAGGCAAGAAGACTCAAAATCATCACACCTGTTTTTCCACTGTCTATCATAACCTTTGTTAAAGGCAGCAGTAAACTTCACAAGATGTTTCTTACTCAAAACCTGAACAGTGACAGTCTGTAGGGGTACAAAGGTAGGAGTGAAGAATACAAAAAAAAACTTCTTTTACATCTATGTCAGAAAACAAGTAGGGATACATTTAAACATTGGGTAGCTGAGATGAGGCAATACAAACAGTATTTTCTAAAAGGTCTCCTATACTTCCAGTGTGGAATAGATGTTTGAACTAATTGAATGATCATTCTACACTGCTGATATAAAAATCAGAATCTACCAAAACGAAGTTGCCATAAGAAAATATCTAGTTTTAGACAGTAAACCACCATTGGTTTTTTTTCATGAAAGATTCCTGAGCAGTAGGCGCAGCTAGTAATTCTTGGTTACTGAAACTGATCAACATGGCACAGCTAGTAATTCTTGCAAAGCATAAATGCTCTTTGAATGCTATATCTATGCTGACTCAAAAACTCAGCAAGGGACTTCATTTCCACATACAAATGCACACACAAAAATGCATATAATCAAGAAATTTAATAGTGTTTCAATTTTTAAGATCATTTCAGAAATGGAATTTGTTCAATGTAACAACCACACCAGTATTACTACTTTGAAACTTATTATCTGTATTTCAGATGTCAGTGAACACGTCACAGCAAACTGGCTCACCGATTACTTCTCAAGATGCAACACTCCTTAACTTTCTTTGCAATATAGCACACTTTCTGTTGAAGAGAAAAAAACATCTAATTTGAGTTATAGCAGCAAAATCCATCTTCAAAAAGCATCATCATAAAATCTGAAGCTGTAGATACAGGCACCTATTAATGACAAACATCTTTAAGATGTAAGTCCACTCAAAAATTACCAAATACTTCTAAATCTAATATCTAAAGCATTTTAAAGGATATATAACTATTGAAGATTCTTTGCAAAGTGGTTTTGGCACACAAAGGAAGAGATGGATACTGAGCATGCGTCCACTGGACTGCGTCAGACAGAAAGGTTGATCTGTCTCCCAGCTCTGGCTGACAATGCCAGACGGCAGGCGCCTTTTTGGCACAGTTATCATATCTGACTCTGAGGAAAAGCACACCTCTCTCAGAAAGGACTACTATCACGCCCTTGTCTTTTTCTCTTACCTTAAAACCATGTAACAACCATTAGTAAATACCTGTTTGAAAAAGAACCTTTGTGGAGGAATCCATCACATAAAGCTCGATCTGTCACCAGGGTGACCTTTCATTATGTAAAACCATCCCTATTTCAGAAGGATAAATCCAAGATTCAGTTTTCATTACGCCACTCCACTGGCTTGTAACAGTGCAAAATAACCTTTCTTAAAGGTTTTGGCAGTCTCCCTTTCCAAAACAGGCACCACTGATAAAAAACATCTTCCAGCAAGAGCTCACATTGCATGCACTATTCACTTGGAAAAAAAAAAAAAAAAATCAAAACAATGAAAACTACCCCCAGGCACTAGCTCACACAAGGGAGGTACAACTGATTGATTCAGACTTATTCACAATTTCCTGTGCCCACCCTGCCAGTTGGTGGACTGAAACAAACCAGCCAAACAGCTCTTCCTTCACAGCCTTCCATTCCATCCACTCCCAAGTGAGATCCACAGGCACTTTCCCAAGGTGCCCTTCAAGCTCATGAAGTCTTTTCAAAACTATCTCTCCCTTTGAGTCTCTCAGATGAAGTTCTCACTGAACCAAGCAGTTTACCAGGAGGCAGGCAAGTATCTATCAAGCCAGCTAGTATTGAATACTGTTTATTTGCTTAAATCTGTCTTTCTATACCAATCTGACTCATCCAACACACAAAACAAGCTCTGTAGGACTGGAATTTTATTCTATCGCTGCAGTCCAGCAGCAGGAACAAACAAACCAATCAACATTTCAGTTCTGGAAGAGTCCAACAAAAGCTTTTTCTCCTATTGCTGGCAAGGGCAAGCAGTTGATCTTATAACTTTCACTGAAAAGAACATCAGAGAATAAAAATTTCTCTGCAAGTTGATTAAGTAACCACCACAGTGGGTAAACCAAACTGCCAAGTGACATATAACAGGATCCCTACAAAGGAATGCAGGGTCATGACACACACTATCTTCCACAATGATTTATTCCTTTTAAAAAGTTGTAAAAATCAGGGGATAAAGTAGGTGGCCATGTCACTCTCTTCATCTAACAAGTCTGCACTGATACAGTGCACTGAAATAGGAGGACTGTCATGACAGCACTGTCAAAATCAAGAAAAAGTATCAGTAACTGACAGATGAGTGAGCTGTGTGCTTACAAGTGGCTACTTACTACTTCTGCACAGGCAGGAGGAAGAGATTCAGCTCACTTAAAACTTCACGGTATGGCAGATGGGTCTGCTCCCCTTTCAGTCTCTGTTCAAACTGGAAGAACACCCACTGGAGAGCACAATCCCCAGGGTGCATCAGATTTCTGATCAATGCTGACTGCTCAGTCAGAGTTTGTCTGTGGAGAATGTTTTAATTACATCATGCTAGAATTTGGCAAGAGTCCTGACATTCAATTAAACAGCTGTTTTTTGAAGCAAAGCCCACAGTAGGGCAAGACCAGGAGACAGAGAGGCCTGATGAGGTGCCTCACAGGAGCTCTTTCGCTACAGCCCGGTACTGACCTTGCGAGCAGTTCTGTTCTACCAGGAATGTAACATTTCAGACTGCTGCATGCCTAAAAAAAAAAATATCAGTATAAAGCAGGTGGTCTGCACCCCAGAATATAAAAGCCAAGAACAGTGAAAACCATAGTTGACTGACTTTCAGGCAAATGAAAGCTGTACAGCCAGTATTAGGAAAAGATAGACTGAGAAAAGGTCAACAGAGTAGCCATTCAACCACATTTCCCTAGACACGTAAGGGACTAGGGGAAAAAAAACATAAGGCCCAGCAGAAAGATAGCAAAATAGCAAGCATGACAGTCAGGATTTTTTTTTTTTATTTTTACCTAGAAAGTTACTTTTTCTGCATGTTACAGAGAAAGGCCAGCACCATTGTAACAGTTTAAAGACTTCTTGCTTCAACATAGAATCTCTACCACTTCTGCCAAGCCTGAATGATAATTAAAACTTCAGTCCTGATCAAACATTACAAACTCCTAGTTTCAGCCTTTTCCCCACCCATGACTGATTTATATCCCTCCAAACATTTGTTGAGGAACCAAGGATAATTCCCCAGAAGCACAGAGAGCAAGCACATCTGCCTAGAACATCTATCCTACCTCTGGGAGACAAAACCTGTTTCTAGTTTCACAGTCCTGAACGAAACAGTCTTAAAGGAAGTCTACATGGAAGGTAGAGTTCGCACTTTCTCCAAGCACTCTAATATCAATTTCCTACAGATGTTCTGGTTTAAATCAGTATTGCCATTCTGGCCCTCTAAATAGGATCTTTCACACAAGTTCTAGTATTCTTTTATCCAAAATATTTTCCCGGATGTACAGTAGACTTTTCCCTGCCTCCAGCTATATGCTATGCCATGCTGACAATCCATGGTCAGTTTAGACTCAAGCAATACACTCTTGATCCCTCTCCTCATTCAATCAATGAGATGCCTACTATAAGATTTTATTGTAATGGTCTCCTCCCTGCACTACTCAGCACTTCACACCACTGAGTTCATGCCATTTCCACTTCTACCACTTCACAAGTTCTGTCTCTGCAGCATGTTAGAGCTCTTTTGCAACAGGGAATGTTTCCCTATTTTATATTGTGCACAACTTGCTGGAGTCCATCTAGTTCAAAGTCAATAATGAAAATGTCAGTCAAGGCCAGTCTCTGAGAAAACAGCATTAGTAACATCTCCATTGTGGTAACTCCCTCTTGAAAACAACTCATTATACTCTTCACATCAGCCAAACTTTTGTTCACTTAATGAAAAGTCTCATTCCAATCTCTCCCCCCTACCCCACAACAGGAAGCTGTATCCGAGGATTTAAGTAAATCTACACAGGCAAGGTTAATGCAGTATATGCAATCAATTGCCTTACATTTCAACTAGAAATAACTCACCTTTGCCAATATAAATGTGAACTCTGACAAAAGATGTTAACTCTTGTGATTGATCTCTCACTTTCAAAAATACACAGAATTGGAGAAGATGAAAATCAGGCCAAATACCTGAATCAATTATTTCCCATTGAGTACTTGCTTTCTCCCCTCTCCACTCAAATCATCATCATCTGCTCCCCAACCTGAGAGGTTACCAGAATACTGCTGCTACAGAGTTTTGTTTTCTTTGCATTGTTACCCTATAGTAAAGGGATCTTCGGCCCTCTGCAATAGAGGATTACTGCCACAGGCAGGAAGGGGCTTCTGAAGGAGGTTTTACACAGGTAAACTGGTGAACTTTGTTTCCTTAGCCCTTGAAAGGCCTGTGACAGACAGGATCTGCAGAGGCTGGCCTCGCTACTTGAGAAAATTTGGACTACAATGGCAGTAGCACTTACATGCTCAGAGGCTAATGCCTTGTCCTAGGAGACAGGTTTGCAAGGGCTAGTGGTGGTAGGAGTGAAGGAGATGAGGCAGCAACAAGCTGCAGTAACCCTCCAGGTACTGGCCAGTAGAAAGGACAGTGTCCTTTGGAAGATACAATCCTTTTCTGCAGTAAGCATAAAACAAATAATCCAAGGCAGAGCTTCCTTTCATTACGGAACTAAAACTGATGTAGGTTTGGTTTTGATATAATTTTACACTAAAATTCAACATTATGACAACCATTACTACAAACATTACAAAACCCCTACAGCTTCCTATCTGTGAACTGCCAGTTATTAAACTTTCTTTGATGGTACTTGGAGAAAAAAGGAAGAGTAAGACACTGAATACATGACAGATCTATTCAAACAAATAAACAGAAACCACACCAAAAAAAAAAAACAACCCAGTTGCCACAATAGCACAAGGTCAAGTGAAAACTCATAGTGCTGATTTATGGTCAAACCCTATAAAACCAAACTTTAACTTTTAAGTTAGTCAGCCAAGATTCATTCTTGCACATGTAAAAATTGAAAGCTAAGCATCCACAAAACCAAACAAAAACCGTCACAACAGCAGCAACAGAAAAACAAAACAAGACCACAAACAAATCAGTACCAGCAATAATATCTGCAGCCAAAATAGTATAAATGTTCTGAAAGTCAAGCTCCTTGCTTTAAGTCTAACCCATATTTTCAAGAATACCCAATCTTGGTATACAAACACTGTAGCGCTCCAAATGTATAGAAAACCTCATATGCCTGGCCAAAAAAAAAACCAAAACATTAAATTGAGCAGTTTCCAGACAAAGTACCTCACAGGGAAGATGTCTTCCCAAGCACATTGCACATTCAAACAAAAAAATGATTGTAATTGGGAATCTTTCAAAAGTTCTTCTGCTTTATGCAATACCTGTAGCATTGTATTATAAGTTGTTCTCATGCCAAGATTGGATATCTAAAAGACACAGTACCAAACACTAAATTTCAAGTTGTATCCCATATGACATACCAGATTTTAAGTTCTTGTATGCATACATATTAAACTCTGAAGAGACAGGCATTTTTAAAACATACAGGCTAAAGTTCTCCACAAAAATCCAACTACCTAAATGCTGTCAAGATTTATATGACTGCAATGATTTCAAAAGATGTTTAAAGACACCTTGAAAGCTGGTACACATTCTGAACGCACTTTCTACTGTCAAGATTAATTACAGCAGATTATTTTGCTCCATCTGTTTAAAACCAACACTAACTGTATTTTCTGGGTTGTGGCTATGAGTAGGCCAGTGATTTCCATTTTAGCTAAGCAAGAGGCAATGGGAGTCCTGATGACCTTGAACAAACACCTATTTCTGTATACCCACATTTTAGATGAGGCTCGTGGAATGTGTTTGCACCAAAGACCACTACTAGTTTGCTATATCTGGAGTAAAGTGTATATCTAGAGTAGAGAGTATATCTGTGGCAGGCAGGCAATACAAAAGACAGCTGAATTATAACCAAGAAACATCTACTTATACAAAAACTTAGGCCACTTAGGGCCAGCAGGTAAAGGTGTCAGATCTGATCTCAGAAAGCTCCTCCTCTTAATCTCCTTTCATCAAAAAAGTAAGGAACTACATCTGTATTGGTAAATGATGTGTGTTGGTTGGGCACCTCACAGTATACCTGTCTTCTTTCAATTAGTACTTACATTTGAGTCATAATTCTCAAAGAAACATTGAAAGTTTTAGCTGCAATCTGACTTCGTAATGGGTTGCAGTATATGCTTAATGTCAGGCATACCCCACCCAGTTTTGAAACTCACTCAGAAGCAGTCACAATGGCTCTTTGCCAAATTTTATTTTTAACATAAAAATAAAAATCTATATGCTTATTTTTCTTTCATGTTAAAGGTTCCAATAGCTTCATTAAAGGATAGCAATTTTTAACTAGACTGTTCAAAATACAGCCAGTTTTCTATATACCATTTATTGTGAAAATTAATATTGCAAACAGTCCACAGTCTAGTCCACAGTCAGGAGCTCTGCAACACCATTTTCACTAAAAGCTACCCAATGACACCTCTATGGAGGTGAAAACTGTCACAATGAATGCTAAATGCTCCTTGTAACTCTTCTGTCTACCTAGTAGCACTGCTTCAGAAGAATGTACCAATAAGAGCTCTTTCATGTTTGGAAATATTGGGGTACATGTAGTTATCCATTTCACTATCTTAATCTTCAGGCAAAACTATATTAAAAAATAAAGGCAACCATGATTACCAGACAATATTTGATGCATTGCCCAATTGTGCAACTGAATAAGCAAATCCCTGGGAACAGGAATGACTTGCTATCAGAGCTTAACAGACTGATGTTAGCTCAAATAGTAGAGGACTTTAACAGCCTAGTCAGACTGCTTAAGCTTCTGGGTCCTGTGCCTGCTGCAGATGGCTTTGACAAGAATATGAACAGAAACAGAAAACTCATGACAAAAGCAAGCCCCAATGCATGGACCCTCTAACAGAAGGCGTAACTAAGCAGAAACCAAAAAGAAAATATATTGAATTGCTGCTTAAAACAAGCAAAATTTTTACCATGATTTTGTCATGGTCTCAATGCCTGCTTGGAAAAATCTCTGGAGACGTAGCCACATTGGAAGCGCACTGTTATACCTACTTAGGCTGCCATTTTCCATATGTTTCTTAACAATTTCAGATTTGTATGTGAAGCAAGAACCACATCTTACTATTACATTTTTTAGAACATATCTTGACAATTCCCATAGTGGTTTTTATTAAATCTTTTTGAATTTTACTTTTTATATGAATCAATGATACAAAACATGTAAGTCCTTTAGCCTTTAATAAAGGTCATTTAACTAAAAAGTAGTTGAAGTGCTTCTGTATTTCCAGAATTACATAATCAACAGTATACCCAAAATTCATCACATGCAGATCAAAAAACTCCTCAGGCCTAAGTTTCCTCTCTGCTTGCACTTTTGCAGAATAAGTGTCCCTGAAGTGGTCTTCTCCCATTTAGAATCCTTCTGCAGCTACTTGCTAATATAAGAAGGGAGGACTGTGGCATGCAGAACAGTCAGGGTTTCCAGGTCCTGGTTGCAGTTTAATCCGGAGTATTAACACAGATTTCCCAGTGCAGGAAGCAGAGCCATGTTGACATGCCTGCGGGTATCTGACATCCAGCTACCAGGAACTATTACTGCCAGCAGACACAAAACATGAACAAACGGGCCAGTAACAAGAATACTCATTCAAGCAAATGCTCACAGTATTCAGCTTTTAGTAAAGTACCTAATATACTTGGAGTACTCAGCAGTATTCTTTTAAGAGTACAGTCCAGGAGAGAGCAACAGTCTTCATTAGGGCTAAAGAGAAATATAACTTACAGAATAAATCAGAAAAAACTAAGCCATTACTACCAGACATTTGTTTAGATATGGAACATCCTACCTTGTGATGGGAAAGAACCTCAGTCCTGTATTAGTCCTGCATTGCAGGAAATGCTCACCATACAAAAAGCATTATTCAGGAAAAGCAAGCCTAAGCAGGATTAGATAATTACAAACAGAGACATGCAAGTTATGCAGCTTTGAGTCAGAGCTGTTATTGGGCTACAAAATTGGCTTTTTGCAGGATTCAGCCAATAATCACAGATAGTAAATGTGTCCATTTGCCTGTCTTCTATCCTTACCAATGAGGAAACATAGACCCTGCAGCCCTGTTCTTCTTAAACCTCTGGAATGGCTTCAAGTCCATAGAGGAATTCTGCATAAATTATTTGAAATTCACAGACCAGATCAACTTTAGAAGCTTTTACTAAGGAAGCGATGTCCATCAGCAACAGCGTTTCTTCCCATGCAAAGCTTCTACATCGATGAAGGGCTCAGTTTAGACAATTATACTAGCAATAAATGGATTCTCCAATGGTACTTTACCTGACCATCATAGACTACATTTAAAAACGCCTGTTTCCCCATACAAGCCAAATTAAAACTAAGAAGGCTTATAGCTATACCTAGCAGGTAGATTATCTCTCACTGTGTGTTCACCCTCAGTTTTAAAGGTAATCTCAATTGTTCTGAAGTACAGATTTTCAGAAGAACAAGTATACCTTCTACATGCAAACAAAGGCTGAGTCTTGCAGACAGTCATGCTTAGTGAAAGCTGCCCCAGTTGGACCGGCAATGTTGAAGCCAGGGCTCAGAGCTACAACAGTCCCATGTGATACAAGCAAAGTATTTGAGAAAAAGCTATTTCAGGGTAAGATGAACTCAAGCAACAATACGCTTCAAAGCTTTTAATGTAAAAATGTTTATAAAACCCATCACTTATTGAGAGCTATTGAAAACAGATGAACAATAAAAATGCTTATGCAGGAAAAATAAAAAGCTTGGAGAAAGGCAGCTTTATTTCTTATGGTCCATAAATCCAAGAGTTAGGGATGTACTATACATGTGACAAAATTGAATTTCCAGAACCCTAGAACAGTCCTCCATAGTTCAACACTTTCATGGAGTTCCAATCAATTTCATCATCTTGAAAGAAGTAGTTCACACAACCAGGTTAACACATATCACATAACAAAACTGCACTTTTAGAGCAGAGCTAGAAAAGCAGCATTTTACAGCAACGAAAAAACACGCTTTCTAATGAGATTTCTCATATTGCTGCTGCTCTGGGGCTCGACCACAAGGTGTCAGAAACAAACATTTTCAGGTAACCGCACTCAGGATGACAATTTGCAGGATTTAATTTTTAAACACAAAAAATGACTGCAGCTTGTCAGTTCTGACTACTGTAGTCAATAGTATTGTAGTATTTCAACTAAGGAGCAGTGAAGACCTAACAAGCAAAGCACATCCATGTATCTTTCACTCCTGCTTCAGGTATCAGTCACACCCCTAAAAAAAATAATATTCTAGCTTAAAGGTTCTGTCAAATAACTCTCCATATGATTCCATTACACTATTAATTCTTCAGGATTCATTAAGGGTTGCTGAGAGAGATAGGACACCAGGCTAAATGGGTCTCTTTTTTCAGCCAGTACATGTATTTCAGGCTCTGTGCAAAGGTACTTCCAGGAGTATCTTCAGAGAGAGCAATCTTGCCCACACAGCCCTTTTCCTCCAAATCCTACTTCTGCAACTGTTGATAACTGCTGTTAAGGTTTTAATTTAAATCATTAATCATTGGACACACACAAAGTAACTACACAAACCCTGAGCTCTCAGCATTGAGAGATGAACACCACCTGCACACTTGATACACAGCATTTCTTAGGGTAGGAGCAAAGAATCAGTATTAAAGCCTATGACAAACATAACAGCACAACATGCAGACTCTCCTCCTGATGGAAAGCCACACATAAAAGTATACTCCTTTGATGACAAACACTCAGACACCCACAAGGTAGACAAAAGCAAGCTGTCCCACAGCAGCATACTCTCACATGTCAAGTACACATTTTGGATTAGCAGAAAGCACACCAAGGAACCAATCACCATTTGAGGTTATTATCAACCAAAAATAAAGATGTTAAGGTCTAAACAGCATTTTTACATCACGCACGTGCAAACAACGTTTTAAGAGAAGTGGTACTTTGCTACCAAATGAGGCACAAACTACTTCACAGTAATTTATTTTATTGTCATTAAACATTCAAAGAAGCAGCAACGCTAGTCTGCTTGCTATGGCCAAATACCCAGATTTAAATTTTACATTTTTTAATCATGCATCTGTTTAACCTAAAGATTGGACAGTTTAGGCTGCAAGAAAACAGAAGGCTGAAAACACGAGCAACTTTGCCTTGAGGCAGGGGTACTTGCAAACCTGGCAGGCCATTTATCTTTACAGCAACATAGGTAAAATTTAGCCAAAGCTGGAGACGCCCAATTAGTTGAGGCAGTACAGATTCATCCAGTATTTTATATCAATTTGCTCACACTTAGACAGACTATCTGTCCTTAGCATCCTCCACTACTATCTGCAGCTCTAACTAGATAAAGGAAATCAAGACTATTTGTTCTACTAAGTGAAAGTGGAAGAAAATCCTGCCTACAAACTTGCCTGTGGCTCTGGTACCTACCTGAGAACTCACCTACAGAGTCAGGAGATTTTGGGAGTGAGGAGGAGAGGTTTCTCCCTTTTCTGCTTGATGATCTGGCTCTGAACCTCTGGCTTCAATTCCCCCTCTGCTTTTCTGGAATGAAGGAGCCTTGATCCAGTTCTGTCACTAGATTTATGAGAAATGTGCAACAGAGACCCAGTGGGCAGCAAGGCCCAGTTCTGTCACTCCTAAATTTTCCTTTGCTACAGAGGAGTTTGCTGCCTGCTATAATTTAGTTGGCCTTTCTTATTTCCTGTGCCTCTCACAGACAATAAACAGAAATATTCCAGACATTACTTTTTGTCTGGAGCCCAAGAAACGTTTTCAAAACAACACAAGCACTTGCAGTGCCCACTCTCCCACAGTTCTCAAGCTACACAGCAGAAAAGAAATACTTGCATTTAACTGAGGAGAAAACTGTGCCATTAAACAAAGGAAGAATAGCTTCTTAGCCACTTCACAATTTACTCAAGAGGGTTTAGAAGGTGTAAGGGAAAATGCTTCATGATGCTAAACACTTCTGGGAAGTCTGAACTACACCAGGACAGAAAAAACACTACCTGAGCTGCAAAGAGTCAAGCAGCATTTGCAGCCAGCCAACCATAGGAGCATGCCAAGGCTTCATTTACTTTGACAATGGCCATTGAATTATGAGGAACTGTTGTCAGACTTCAGAAGAGGGCAGCAGGCAATTAATGTTGAAACCAAGGATTGGAGAATCAGGGACAACCAGTGATGTTCATCTCTCAGAATACGGTAAGGTGAATCAGACTGATCTTAGATTGAAATTTGATTCAGCTACAGTGAAACAATTTGAGAGGCAGCTTTTGAAGAAACGATAACAGATTTGACCCAAAATTACAAACTTAAATGCCTTTGGCAGCTTCTGGATAGACTCACTACCTGTTCCATTTTCAACTTCATTCAGTCATTGAAAGCACAACTTGGAAAAAAAAGAGAACATCTCTCTTACCTAATTTTAACATTGTTGCAGGGCTTTGTAGCAGTTCACACTGCAAGATAGAAGAGGAAGTAATTGAAGGGGCAAGCTTTCTTTAAAAATACTTTTGAAAGCCTTTGTGTCACTTATCTAATGGTATTCTCTCTCCATACAATGTTATCAAATCATAAATCCATTACACTTCAGAATAAATCTTCATTTAAGTGGCAAAGCAACTACAGAACATAAGATACAGATAGATTTACTGCTCACAACTGATTTATCTCTTCAGAAGAAGTTTTCATATGTCTACTGTAATAAGTCAGTCTTCAAGAAAAATCAGACCAATGATATTCTTCCCAACTTACTTAGAAAGCACTGAAAGACTGCCTGATGTGCCAGATCCTTAAGAGGTCTTGGACTATGACTAGAAAAGATATTAAGCCACTCTAGCATTTTTTTATGTCTTTCCCAATAGGTAACGTCAATCCTTTAATAACTGGAAGACAGGAACAAATCTGTTTAAGTTCACAAAAGTTGTGATTGCACTGCTACACTTTATAAGAGTTACTCGGACACTGCTCAGTTGCAGCATCCCCATTTCTTCTATCATGCAACAACCCCACCAAAAAGTTTCAGGGTAATACCTAGCTTACTGCATCTGTCTCTCATCTCAGCAGCAAACTAAGAACACACTACATCAATCAAAGAATTTTAATCCCCAACTTCCCCCCCCCAAAAAAAAAAAAACAACCCCCAAAACAAAACCTGACTAGGGCTGTCACGTTTCACATTCTATCTACATTAACACAAAGCATTAGTGTTAGCATTGTTTGTATATATTGAATAATTCAAATACAAATCACATTCTGCTTTCAGTGAAGGTACTGCTAAAGGTTTTAATACTGGGGAAGGGTGTGTGTGGATATAAGCTTGTTTAAAAAAAAGCAGACAACACTGGTGAAAAGAACACCTACATAAACCCCATCAGAGCTGAAGATTACAGATTTTGCCACAGTTTTTGTTTCTCAGTCTCATATAAAAAAAAAAAAACCAACAAAAAAAAACAACAAAAAAACCCCAACAAAACCAAAAAAAGACAGAAGGCATGTATTTTCCTTTTCTTCTCAGCTGAAGATACAAAAACACTATGCTAAACTGTTTATGAAAAATGCAATTAGTTAGTTTCTGGTCTGCTGGCAACTAGAATTATCAGCACTCAGCTGATGTATTTCAAAAGGTAGCCAGGACTTAATGACTTTCCTGTGCAACTGATGTGAGCTAGACAGTTTCAAGGAAGTACAGTGGGTTTCCAGTCTCCTTAACACATTTCATTATCACTGGTGGCTGGGTTAGTTTTTGTTGCTTTTCTTGAGGTACAAATAAGTACATTTGACTGTCCCTATCAGAATATTGCATTTTAATTTTTTTTTTTAAAGTAAAAAAATACAGTTCCATTACTCACATGGAGTATTTCAGGAATAAGCCACCAATTTTAGATCATAAAAGTCAATGCTGATCACAGAATACAAAAATTGTATTCTCAGCCTTAACTCTTCAAAGACATTTTACTGGAACCAGATTGAAAATTACTTTGAGGATTCTTACTGGAATTCTAGAGCTTAAAATTTTAGGAATTCCATTAGCTTAGCATATATACTAAGAAGAAACAGGGTCTTGAAGCAATCAAGATAATGCAATACACTACACTGTTAAACTGGAAGTCCAGAATATCAATAACATTGCGTAGTGTGAATACACATCTCCATTACATACATTGACCCTATAAAACTTCCTCCTGTGTAAAGATAAAGCTCTAGAGAGGTGGAAGGCCTAATGGGCAGCTGGAAAAAGCTGAGTGCAAAGGTATCACTGAGCAGTATCACACCATTATCATACAGTTTCTGGAAAGTATGCCAAATCAAAGCAGATAAGAAATCAATGAAAACCCTGAGAATTCTTTGCATATGCCCTTGAGCTCTTACACTGCTCATCCTGCACCACCAACACTGCTATAGGTTAAAAGCATGAAGACCAAAAGCAGATCTGTCATGTAAAATTGAAAATAAAACACAGCACACTTGCTTAAGTGTGGTCATGCTGCCTACTAGTTAAGGACCTGTGTGAAAGACTAAGAAACTCCAGAGACACCATACTCTTCCCCACCTTGTCCTTCCTTTCCTGGGTACATAAAACAGCCTTCCTCTTCAGCCACTTAGGACTGCAGGGCTAGATAACTACATAGCAGTAGGTGGGCTTGATCTACCCTATTTGTTACAGAGAGTTTTTGTACTAGATTGTGTACATTATTTCTGGAGAATGTTACCTACTGGAAGACTTTATCATGTAAGATAAAGGGCTCATCTTGTACAAAATTTGGGTATGAGCCAGCAGACTTGAAGGCTGTCCTCACAGCACTGCTCAATGGCCAAATACCACCACTTTCAGCCCTCAGTAAATACATGATTTTTCAACTAATAAAGAAAAAATAAGAAAGTTCTACTGAATATACAGGGATCTTATCCACACTCCACTTGCAACCAATCAGCCAACACCTATAGGGTTAAAGCAAGACTGTGTGAGGATTCTTCTTCTCTCAAATGCATACTTAGAGACATGGTCTTGGCTCGAAAATACCTCCTGAATTTTCAGAATCCTTTACAATTTGTCCTACATTTCCTCAAAACCATGAATGGCTAGTGTTAGAAACAAGGCAGTTATCTGCCTTCACAAATAGACCAGACTCTGTGTCCTACCTACCACATTCCTTTCAGCCAAGTGCCGATGTCTCAATTAGGAAGAAAATTGAAGAAAACACAGGTAGGATTAATCTGTGCTTAAAAAGCACAAACAGGCAAACCACACAACCACTAACAGCCAATTTTGCTGTGTGAAAGGCTCCTGTGTCTGACTACACTTGTTCTGGTTTAGATTCTAATCCCATGGAAGCCAAACTTCACTTTCTAGGAAAGTTTTGCTCATGTAGGGACTTAATGATGAAACCCTACACTTCGGCAAAGGACACGGTGGGGGGAAGGGCGGGAGGAGATCTTATCCACAGAAGGGCATGGGTTTATTTTCTATAGAAAATGAGGCCTAGCAAAATGAAAGCAGGAAACCCAGAAAGGAACAAGTCTGCAACACTCACTAGTGTCCAACTTCTGCTGCCTACATTTCTTCCTGTGCTCAAAAAATGGTAAGAGATAAGGTGGTTCAATCCCACTTCATTACGTGACCCACAACAAGAGAAACATGTACCATTTTTAAGATGCTGGGTAGTCATTCTAGTCCAGCTCTCAGACAGAAATACAGTTTGACTTATTATGTACTTTTGTGGTGAAAAGCAAATGACATCATTACCAAAGCCCTAAATCAGCACACAATACTTAAATCAATAGATTCCTGGACAACCAAATAGAAGCTAACCTTTCATCTTACAATTCCCATGCTACCTCTTGGTAAACTGTAAGCCCATTCACAGCTGGATAATTTCTCATATATGAGAAAGGCTTTCTCACATAGAACTCTTGAAACTAGGGTCAAAGTGGGAAAAATTTGTAATTGTTTGAGGGAGAGGAAGTCTCACATTCACCTTTGTTCCAGCAGTTCCCGGCAAGAGACATAAATACTCACAACAAGCATTCATGTTTCTCCATAAAGACACAGTGCAACAAAATGTATGCCCACAGGGGAATAAAGAGCAATAATTTCCCAAGAGAAATGAAGACATAAGTAAAATATGCTGCTCATGCCTACTAAGTGCCAAAGAAAACTTCATACTGGACTATGCTGTGTAGTCTACATACACAAATGGAAAGAAAAACTGTTTTAAAAAAGTCACCCCAAAAATCTTTTATGTTTGAACATTTCAATTCAGATACTGTGGATACAGTTCTGATCCCAATATCTGTCATGTATCATGATTATGTCACAAGGCATTTAACCTTCCAGGTTAAATCCAGATGGTTAACTGTCTTTCCAGGAAGTTACCCCCTCTCCCACACAAAACAAATGTTCAAGGAATAGATAACGCTAACAGATGAGTTAACCTAAAAGTAGCTTTTCAGCACTAAAACAAAAATGTAAATTCCATCACTAAGTAGTGTTAATATGTAGAAACACTCAGAATACTTTTTATTTTACATGGCTTTAGTTT
The DNA here is from genome assembly GCF_000696875.1 of Nestor notabilis. NCBI lineage: Eukaryota > Metazoa > Chordata > Aves > Psittaciformes > Psittacidae > Nestor > Nestor notabilis. The sequence goes on along the minus strand of NW_009931336.1, from coordinate 11,423 downwards.
TAAATAGAATGGAGAAGGATCTACTAGCATTTTAGAGCATTAAAATTTAACCATGTTTTCTGGTAATGTTTGGGGTTGTTTTCAGAAGAAAATTCAAGACAATCCTATTTCATTATTTCATTTACAAACAATAATCTGGTTCTAAACCTGAATATTTATCTAACTACTTCACCATCATGTAAGTGGGGGCTTTAAATCCTTCTTGATCCAATTCTAGAATATGTGAAAAGCAACAAATCCTTACACCAGCAGAATACAGATCATTTTTAAGCGTTCTACCAGCCATGACTACATCAACTTGAAAACTGGAGAAATTAATACAAACATGATTTTGTTAATTAAAGAAACAACCTTCATTTCCTACTACAGCAAGAAAATGTGACCCTGGGCTGGCTGTTCCTTCTGAAACAAGCAAGACTCCATTGAAGAAGTTTCTCATAAAAGCACAGACTGCTTATACTGCCAGAAACAGCAAAAAGTAAAAAAAAGAAAATCCAGAGCCAGATTCTACCACCACAGCTCTTAGGAGGATTCTTCTATTTTATCTGTTCTCTGCCAAGAGAAAGCACAGTCATTGAGAAAGAGTGAGTTCCTTTATACAGTGGAAACAGACTTTTTAAAAGCCAACTTAATAATAAGGTAAAAATAAATTATAGCTGAAAAACTCCAAGCCAGCTGTAGACACAAGTTTACAGAGCACTGTTTAGAGATACTCAGCTACCGTAAGACAGCCTTAAAACTTGCCAGAACTTGCTATGGTTGAACTCTATTGCTTCTGAAAGTGTGGTAGTACCTTTTGTAAACATAAGTAACCAGGAGAAGTACAGGAGGATCAAGTTAAGGAACATTTAAACAAACTGAACAGACACAAACCCATGAGACCTGATGGGGATGCATTTCTAGGGCCTGAGTGATCTGGCCAATGCCATGGCAAGGTCACTCTCAATCATCTTAGAAAGATTATTGCAATCAAGAGAGGTTTGTGAAGTCTGGAGAAAACCAAAAAAAGTTACCCTTATCTTCAAGAAGGGCAGGGAGGACAATACTGGGAACCACAGTCTGGTCAGCCTCACCTCAATCCAGGAAAAGCCTGCTCTAGTTGACTCTGCTTTGAGCAGTGGGTTGAATTAGAGGTCTGCAGAGATGTCATTTCCAATATGCAAGTTTGTAGACTTCAGGCTCTAAAGTAGACAGAGATATGGCCAGGACTCATTGGAAAATGTCATAATTTAATTTTATTGCCTGTACGTATCTCCACTGGCAGTTCAGTGTTCCAGAACAAGAGAGCAATTCCTTAGTAACAGACTAGAGCACCTATGTTCTCAAACCCTGATAAAAACAGATGAGGACCTTCAAGCTTGTTGGCTACAAAGAGTACAATCAAACATGAACTCAAGGAGGAAGGTCAGCTACTAGATCTTCTTGACATACAAGAGCATATTGTTAGTTTCAACATAATGCTAGCATGGTTAACTGGAATTTAAATCCTTCTGCTCTGAGGCTTTTATTTATACCTTTTTTAGTAAATCCTAAAGTTTCAAAAATTCTGAAAGCATGAGTCGTAATAGTATAATATCAACAGTACATTCAGCAATAGATTGTTTCCATCATCTTAGTTTTAAACGGTTATGTGAGACTCCACCTGGAGTACTGCATCCAGCTCCGGAGCCCTCAGCACAGGGAAGGTGTGGACCTATCGGAGATGGTCCAGAAGAGGACCACAAAAACGATCAGAGGGATGGAACACCTCTCCTACGAGGAATGGCTGAGAGAGTTGGGCTTGTTCAGCCTGGAGAAGAGAAGGCTCCAGGGAGACCTTATTACAGCCTTTCAGTGCTTAAAGGGGGCTTATAAGAAAGACGGGAGCAGACTTTTTGGCAGAGGCTATTATGATAGGACAAGGGATAACGGTTTTAAACAGAAAGAAGGCAGACTCAGACTAGATATAAAGAAAGAAATTTTTTTCCCCATGAGGGTGATGAAACACTGACACGGGTTGCCCAGAGAGGTGGTTGATGAACCATCCCTGGAAAAATTATAAGCCAGGCTGGATTGGGCTCTGAGCAACATGATCTCGCTGAAGATGTCCCCACCCATGGTAGGGGAGCTGACCTTCAAATGTCCCTTCCAACCCAGACTATTCTATGACTCTATGTTGATGCCAAAAGCAACTTCCTTATAAACTGTCAGAGAAAAGGCAAATGGAATAAGGAGGATAGAAATATGTTTTACTAGCTACTACAGAAAAGATGATCTGTTCAGTAATTCTGTTGGTGACCAGCTGTTGCCTTTTGTCTTTCAGGCCAGTAAGCTAAATCAAGTCCTACCAGCACTGAGCCAGTAACAAAACAACATATTTTATTGTAAGAGCATCGAGCACTGTAAGAAACTCTCAAATACATGCAATTTCTTTTCATCAGTTCCCACAATAGCTTTAATATCTTCAATTATAGGATTTAAATGAAATACTCTTTAGAGTAGTACACAATTTAAGGGGGAGGTGGAGTGGGAATCACCTCTAAGTTACTCTATCCCATGCAGTCACATTTATATAGAAAGAGGATTGTGTGCAATCTGGCAACTAAGTAATATCAGAGCCTTAAATAGGTCGCCTACTTCTCCACAATGCATGCAGTCATAACAGCAATGAGTCTGGGCTCCCCATGAACTGACAAGATTACACTTGTAACATGACAACTAGATTTGATCCAAATTCTCCTTTCACTGTCAAGCAAGCCTATGCAACTCTTGATCAAAATAGGTTCTTCCTACTTAACTGATACTAAGCCAGTGTTTCTGGTTTCTCCTCTTTCTTATCTTTCTTAAAAACAAACAAACAAAAGACAGCTGACATCATAACTGCTCCTTTTATACCATCATCTGCAAATTTCATTAGTGTTTTTACAGGAACAAAGAAGGAAATCAAGGAAGATTATTTGAAAAACAGATTCACTGAAAAGTGTTCAAACACCTTCCTCCAAATTAGTGTGCTGTTTCAGAAGACTTCAGTATAGCATCCCTGCAGCTATTACACACACTTGTCTACAAATCTCCAAGAAAGAAGTGTCACATAATTTAAGATGTTGATATTACAGATTTATGTATTGTAGACAGTAATTTCCCGATTCAAACATGGCCATGAAAGAGAGGTTCCTCTTTCTCTCTTTACTCCAAGAAAGGTCTTTGGAAGGGTTTACTAGCCCAGCCTGCCTGGAATACAGAGCTCCAGGTTAAGTACTGTACTACCACCTACACTACTAAAGCAAGGATATGATGGCAGCACAAGTCTAACTAGATGATTCTAGCTCAAGAGAGTCACTATGCCACCTGTCTCTTAACGCAAGTTGCTGTATGTTGTATGTTTTCATATCTCAATTCTGAAAACAGATGTCTTAGAAAACAAACCCTTCCCACTGAGCAAAGATCCACTAAAATCAGAGCAATAACTGCTATGCCACTATAGATTCCTCTGACTAAAAGCCCATGCACATAAGTGAAACCTGGACTTGCATTTTCAGCAAAAACTGCTGTTGAGCACACTAAGGAAAACTATTCCCAATGCTATGCAGCTCCTGACAGTAGTTACCCATTTCAGATAAATACAGATACATGTGTTAAACATCCATTTGCATGGACAGGTAGTCCACATGGGAAATGCATACAGGAAAAAATAAAAATAAAAATAAAAAAAAAAAATCAACCAACAATTTTTTCCCTGTTTACTTGTTTAACATTGACATCACAAATTGTGTAAGGAGAAGAAACCTGCTTTGCCATGAAATTACTTTTGTTGAGTTTGGATATTGGCACAGATTGGAACCTTCTCCTTAAAGGTCTGTTCAAATACAACCAACTCAAGCCTTTCCTTCAAGGCAGTACTTGAAACTGTTCATGCCTGTTCCAGGCTCTGCTACAGTTCAGTCTATGTAACACAATCACAACAGCACTTCTTCACACCTTCATACAGAATATAAACAAGAGTATTTCTTTGATCAGCACAATTTAGTCCTGTTTGTTTCTGCTCTAGAGCTTCTCAAAGACCCTCACTCTGGTCAATAAGCAGACCTCAATTTCTTGAGAGGAATGGCCAGGCTCCCTGACAAATTCTTGTTCTGTATAAACAGAGACCTACAGATAGAGACACCACAGTGGAAAGCACGCAAGAGGTGCAATCTAGGGTAACAGGAACTTCTTTTATTACCTACATCATAACATCAAGATGACGACAGCACCTCCTCTATGCTTCAGCTCCTCCAAGGAGGTCTTGCATAAAGCTGTACTTAATGTGATGTCTATGCTAGAAGGCACACAGGTAGACTTGGAACTAAAGTGAGGGGTATGATCAGGCAGAACTAATAGCTTTTCCCCATGCTCAGCTACACCACCACTGCTAGGGCTCAACCTAAATGCTACTTGAGTACCAAAGTCCTGCAATATGTCTATCCAATCACAAGCTGTACATCTACATATGCAGACAACATTGCATATTTCTTTTCCTTATGAAGAAGGAACAAGTTCTACTGGCAGCCCCCCATCCAATTTTTCAACTTCTGAATGTTTTCACTCCTTCATGTAATAATTCCCCTAATCCAACAAAGCACACATCCTGTATTAAAAAATACAGGCATAGCCTGTACAAAACAAAGAGCAGAAACAAACCACTTATGCATTTCAGCCTTCAAATGTCATCCACTGCCTTCTGCCAATCACTCTCCTAACACAAACAAGACCCACAAAGAAGCAAACTAATTCCTAGTTAGGAAGTGTTCACAGGAGTGAGGGATCCAGAAGTAGCCAAAGGACTGAAAACACCAGAAAACAAAGTTGGATGAGGAGATTTTTGGGGTTAGCAATTCAGACTTAAAAGCACCCAATTCTGAACATGTGTTGATGTTTTTCCAGAAGGAATGATAGAGTATCAACTTCAGCTTAGACTTTCTAAAGTCCAGTTTGGTAGAAGGACTTTCTTTCAAGAAAACAAAAATACAGTTCCAGTTTAGGAAAGTTACCAGAGCAACTTCATTTCCTTCCCTGCCTGTGGGGAACGGGTAAGAGAACGACTAGAATGTGCAAGTCCTGAACTCCTACTGCCTTACCTGAGAGGGGTCTGCTGGAAGCTTCCCAAGTCATGCATCACCAGCACCAAAGCTCATCCAGGCTTCTGACTAGCACCCAGTTAACAATTTTATTTTATTTAATTTTTTAATGTACGGAAGAAAGAGCACCCAGCTAATTTTGCACCAGGCTGAAGCAACTATCCAAGTCAAAGATAACTCCCTAGAGTACAGTTTGTTATCTTATGTCTATTAAGAAAATAATAATAAAACAGAATACTCTATCTTCCCCCAGAAGCATTTTATGAAATAACAGGCATGTAAGCCAGTAAGTTACTTTCTGGAAAGCTACAGATAACATTAGCAACCTTTTATAGCCTAAATCCCCCACAAATATGTTACTTTATGTGGGTGTACATAAACACATATGCCTGTGTACACACACACACAGAGGCAGTTCATTTATTAAGAAAATACTGACTTATGAGAAACTGAAAGCAGCACAGCGGCTTAGTTAAGTGCCATGTCTGACTCTCCTCCCATCCTGCTGTGTGATCTGGACAACAACAAGCAACATATGCACTGAGCTTAGAGTAAATTTACTTTTTGGAGACAAACTGAGTAAACACACACACAACCCTTTTGCATTGCAGAGTTGAAAGTTACATCAAAAAAAGAATATCATAAGTAGCATTTATGAAGGTTACTTTTGGTAAGCAGCAGTTGGCAGCTGTCAGAGTGCACATTCACTTTTAAAAAAATCAACATTGCTTAGAGGATTGACATTTTAAATGTTGCTGTATTTCCTGTCCCAATCTTGCTGTTGAAAGGCAAGTCTCAGCTCCCTGAATGCAGCAGAGTGAAACCCAGCTACAGAAAGTGCAAGAACAAACTCAGGCTGAGCAGCAGAAAGCAGAACAGAATTGCACAAGAGAGTCGCAACAAAGTGCCACTGAGCAGCACCGTAATATTTACAACAGTCTTGTACTACAGTTCAGTTACAGCTATTATGCACTGGGAAGGTATATGAGAGAAGACTAGCCAAACTAGAACAGACTTCTACAAGAACAGCAAGATATCCTATCTCAACAGATCACCTGGAAAAGGATCAGAACAGTAAGACAGACAGAGATAAGTGCTATGTGCTAAACCTCATGTATAACACATCAGATAGTAACGTGTAAATGTAACTCAGACATCAAAACAAAGTGAGGAAAAGCCTGCACAGCCTAGGAGCCATTGAGCACCCAACTTGAGATTCTTCCACTTGACTCTGGGAAGAAAAAAAAATAATAATATTTATGCCAGAATCAAAACCTGTCCTTGCTAAAGATGCAGCGCACAGAGACGATAGCTGGGGAAGGGGGGGAATTGAGTGTCACAGTTTTGTTACTAACTCAGTAAAAGCTAATTTAGTGTCTTTTCAATTCGCTTTACTCTCATTAAAATATCAATTATGATTCAACACTCTAAACAAAATCACTTACCTACCACTAATACTGCTTCTCTGATGCAAGACCATGACATTACACCATTTTTCACACCTGACATAAGCACTGTTTGTGAAGTTAATCTACCAGCACTTTGTGGAGAAACAAACCCTAAGACATGCTAAAGTCTCTGAGTCTTGAATGACAGAACTTTTAGATTTAAAAGATTTCCATACACAATGTCTGATGTGTCAAAACACTTGCCATCATTGAACTAGCAGAGATCTAGTTTGAAATTCAAGACAGCATTTGCAAAGAGTTACTATGCCCACAGCACCCCCAGGAAAGAGTACATAAGTATGAAATCTTAGGTCTATAATGCAGACCTTAACCATTTCCCCCTGCTGAAGGGAGGGACTTCAGAAAGTAACTTTCTCCAGAATGAACACAGACTGACCTATTTCATTACAGTGCTACATGCTGGCAGCTCCTAGAAAGCTTCAGCTACTGTACACCAGCTCATACATCACAGTTAAAGCCACCTTTGTGAACCGTGTTGCCTGTGTTTTGTGGCAACTACATCCCATGACATAGGCAGGTTTCAGCACTGACACTTACATTAGCATGACACTGGGATTCACACAGGAATTCTCCCTTCAAGTGGTTTGTGAACAGAAAATGCCACAAATAAAAGTTTGAGAAGAAACATTTTCAAAACCAGAACTGAGATAAAGTTATTCCCAAAGAGTTTCCACCTAAATCTTCACAAATATTGAGATCCAAATAGAAAGAAAATAATCAGTTTGATTCCAGAAGGTTGATTTTCTTGCCTAACCTGCCATTTCATCTATTTCTTGCTTGACACCCTCTGTTCCCCACAGCACCAGGCTCCTGTGTCAGACCACGTTTTTCATGATACATTTAGCTGATCAACCAGAGCTGCTTTACACTGCCACCAGCCCTCTCTAGACCAGGTTCTGGAAGGAGAAAGTACAGGAGATATCCAAAGAAAGATTTATCACAACTGTAGCAATCTGGACAGGTGATTCATTAAAAAGACATCTCTTCATAAGGCCTGCACTTCAGTATTGTCAAAATGTTGTACTATTATTTAGCTGTTCTTGAATTCAACTGGTTCTTAGGTCTCTCAGCTTAATGAAGAAGTCACTTGGGAAGAAAACAAGTGTTGACAAGTTATGGTTATTTTGCAAAGCAGCCAATCCACCTCAATGCTGCATCTTTCTTTTGTACATCAGAGCACAGGTTGCTCCTCCAACTCATGCCACAAAACAATTTCTTTACAAAACAGAAACCCATAATTTTAAAGTCCTCTCCTTATGGATGCAGAATTGCCACAGGTGGTAAGAGGGCACCGTTCAGTCTCCTTTTCCCAGAGAAAAGGGATAGACATTCAAAACCCACCTGGACAAGTTCCTATGTAACCTGCTCTAGGTGGCAGGGAGGTTGGACTAAATCTCCAAAGGTTGCTTCCAACCCAAATGATTCTGTAATTCTGTGCTCCCCACTCCAACAGGAGTGTTAATCTGCACACAACTTTTACAGAAACATTGTACAGCAAAGTACAAACAGCAACTGCCTGGGTGTCTAATCAACTAAGCAATAAAGGGCAGTATACTCCAGCCTCCTCCTCTGTGATGACAAACTGTTTTATCTGGTCAACTGCAACTCTTCAGTAATGCATTCCAACAAAGGTCCTTGAACAACAAAACAAAACAAACACACATACAAAAAAAAAAAAAAAAAAAAAAAAAATATGTAAATCGATGGGATTTTTGCCTGTTTCTACAACAGGTGCTCCTTTCACTATCAGCTATGAGGTAGGCATACCTCCCCTTATTTAAAAATCAAGCCAGGAACTAAATGAATGGCAAAAAAGTGAATAATGTATCCTAAGGCAGCAATAAGACCTCTTGCTTAGGTAATTGGTGATACATTTCCACTGTATAGGCAAAAGCCTTACAAGAACTGCCCCATGATCAAATGGATTTCTTGCTCCAGTGATCTATTAGCTTCAGTCATGCTATTCAAACACAACTGCTGGAACACATTCATAAAGACTAACTCTGAGCTTCAATATTTCAGTCAGAATCTACTTCACAATATGTTAAGCCTGAAATCTCAAGCTTCATATTTTTCTAAGTAAACAAGCTTTCAGAAATCATCTCCCTTATAGAAACATTTTAAAAGGCCGAATGAAAAGTTGTAAAAACTTGTATTTCATAATTTACTTTTTAAAAGAGGTAAACTCCTGTAGACAAAATCGGGTATGTTATCATTTTATTTTAAGTGATTGTTGTGTTCATATCCCATCTGCATGACATGATTTTTCAGAGAAGCAATTTTATTCACATTTAAACTTCATTCCAAGCAAGTTTTAGCCTGTCTTAGAAAATTAAATTTATGGAAAACAGACATGAAGGGTGCCAGGAATTATTCAGCAGACTGTAAACAAACTAATTCAGACTCCTCAAACATCCAACTCTCCTGTCCCTGTCAACAGGACAGCTGTATCTTCAAATAAAACTTTATTCAATAGAGCCTTACACAAGCAAGCAAATAAATAAATAAAAGCTGTACAGTGCAGTTATGTTATTAGTCACAAATACTTTAGACAGCTACTTGAGATTGTTACATACACAGTGTGTTAATTTCAAAGAACTGCCTAGTATTCGTAAGTTTAACAATATATCAATCCACATGCAATTTCCTAGCAATTATGGTTAGTGTTTTAGAAGAGGTATCTTGCCCTAATGTATCTCTTCAGCTTTGAAATGAGAAGCAATTCTGGCATACTCCTGATACTCCACAGCTTCACAGCAGATGCAAAGGCTGCATGAAAGACACCATCCATCTTAAAAAAAATAATTCACAGTTTTCTTTCTGAAATCTCACCCAAGATATTAGCAAGCAGCAAATGAGAAGACAGCATCCCAGAAGCTCAGCTAACAGTGTGCTATAGAACAACACCAGCCTTCAGAACCCACCAAGCTGAAAACGATGTACCACACACCTAACCACAGATGATGCTCCACGAACTTCAACCCAGATACTCAGGTTGCTCTTAAAGCACACAGCAGTTGGGTTTTTCCTCAGAGCACCACCTTTCCACCTGGGATCACAATCACATCCATAAAAAGCAACTTTTTATGGCAATCAAGCAGTTCAGTTGTCAAAGGCACTAAAAGCCCTGGTAGCTTATGAAAAAAGGATTCCCTTTATCACCTTTAGATCTGTTCTCCTCTGCATCACCCAGAAAGAAAGTAGCAAACATGAGCTTCTCTAAGTCTCACAGTAATTTATGATGCACAGAAGCTACCAGGAAACCCAGATCCATGAAAGCACTAATGATGCATGGGACAAGTTACCTAAATTGAAACATCAGAGTTTGGAGTTGGATGCGAGTTTAATTTCTTTTTTTTTATTTTATTTTTAAAGAAGTATTATACCTATTTCTCAACCCTGGTAATGGTCTGTACTGCCACATGTAGTCTCCTTTCCAGGATCCAACCTCCCTCTGAATGGGGAAGAGAATTAAGAATATCATATTGCAGCATCCTCTTCCTCACAGTTCATATCAGGTAGTTCTGGAGTGGTAGAGTCCTCCTCCACTGCACTGAGGGCTGCCAAGGACTCAGTGTCCATCACATTCCTACTCCAAAACTGGACCTTAATTGAAGCAGTCATATGGACTCACTGGAAAGCCTAGGGATGCAGCCGTGCCTTCCTACCATTGAGTGAAACACCCTTCAGTTCTGGAAGTGACAAGAATTACAGATACTGAGCCTTTCAGCTCCGAGGACAAACCAGGATTTTCCCATTCAGGAGAAATCCAAAGAAGCTTTGACTGCAATTTCCAGATTCACCCCATTCACACAGAAGTCATGCTAGTGATGGTATAAAGTGAGCAAAGCCCGCAACACTGAAAATATCTTTAGCTTAAAGCTTCTGACTTCATCTCTTTCAAGAGCAGAGTTGATTCAGCAATAAAAGAAAGGAACTGCAGAATCTGTTGAAGAAGTGGTGGTTTTCCTATTTTCTTCTCACCACCTTCATGCATATTTGGGATGTGAGAGAGGTGTGTTCTTTGGCAGTTGCCTTCTGGACTCCCAGAGAACTGAGCAGACCATAGTACCATCTCCCTCGCTCCACCCACAAACTCTCCACAACAATAAAAAAAGGGGGGGGATGTGATGATCCTATATAGTTTTTCACAATACTATGAAGGGAAGACATATATCCGATCAAGTAGCCTAAATACAACGAGGACAACTACTAAAAGTTAAAGAAAGCTTCGACCAGGCTGGCAGGAAGACAAACTTGCCATACTGGCCATTGGTTTGCCTGACACCAGCTGACTATTCCAGTAGTCCTTCACACCAGCAGCAAAGCAGCTGAAATTCATCCCCGATGCAACTCCAGCGAGACTAATAGGTTTCCACAAGAATGAACCGGGCCTGTTACATCTAAACCCAAACCCACTAAAGTTTCACTGAAGCGAAATTGCAGGAGTATAATCTATGGATAACAGCTGGAGAACATTAACTCTCCCCCTTCCTCCTTCCCGGGGTTAACTTTTTTCTTTCTGTTCAGACAGGAAGCAGTCATATACTCTACTGCATAGTACAAGGACCCTGGGATATAAAGACAAATAGAAAAGGATTACAAAAAGCACCCTAAGAAGTTTCTCTTTTTAGCGAAGTTATGCTGCCGCACCCCCTGAGATGCCTCATTTTAAGCCACGCCGCTGTCCCTACATCGTGAATTGAGACAGCAGTTACCTCCCTCTTTATTAAAGAGAGTTAAGGGTACTTTAAGGGTCTCAGCAGTGGGAACCCAAGGGCCATGTCCTGGATCCCGGCTGGGGAGACCGGGAAGGAAAGGCGGCGGGGGGGCGGGGGGAAGTGTCCGGGCGAGAAGC